>NC_133332.1:310799029-310938021 GCF_042186555.1 Aquarana catesbeiana | reverse complement strand
GAAACAAGCTGAGATATTGGGGGGAGGGGGGGGGTCTGTCAAGCTTCTCCTGGAAGCTGAGATATTGGGGGAGGGGCTGTCAAGCTTCTCCTGGAAGCTGAGATATTGGGGGGGGGGGCTGTCATGCTCTCCTGGAAGCTGAGATATTGGGGGGGGGGGGGGGGGCTGTCAAGCTTCTCCTTGAAGCTCAGATGGAGGGGGGCTGTCAAGCTTCTCCTGGAAGCTGAGATGGAGGGGGGGGCTGTCAAGCTTCTCCTGGAAGCTGAGATGGAGGGGGGGGGCTGACAAGCTTCTCCTGGAAGCTGAGATGGAGGGGGGGGGGCTGACAAGCTTCTCCTGGAAGCTGAGATGGAGGGGGGGGGGCTGTCAAGCTTCTCCTGGAAGCTGAGATATTGGGGGGGGGGGCTGTCAAGCTTCTCCTGGAAGCTGAGATATGGGGGGGGGGGCTGTCAAGCTACTCCTGGAAGCTGAGATGGAGGGGGGGGGCTGTCAAGCTTCTCCTGAAAGCTGAGATGGGGGGGCTGTCAAGCTTCCCCTGGAAGCTGAGATGGAGGGGGGGGGGCTGTGGAGCTTCTCCTGGAAGCTGAGATGGAGGGGGGGCTGTCAAGCTTCTCCTGGAAGCTGAGATTGAGGGGGGGGCTGTCGATTTTCTCCTGGAAGCTGAGATGTGACCTTTCATATGATGAATGTCGGCACACTTTGACAGTACCATCCCAGGTCCTAATGGAGGAAGCATCTGTCAAAGTGAAGATTCATCATATAAATGGAACGCCTCAAATTTTATGAGAACCTTGTCGGTCCAAATTTGGGTTCCACAAAGGTAGCAAAAGTGAGCTAATATTCAGAATATAAAATTAAATTCTCAATGTTTCAGGAGAGCCTTGTCAAGCTTCTCCTGGAAGCTGAGATGGAGGGGGGCTGTCAAGCTTCTCCTGGAAGCTGAGATGGAGGGGGGGGCTGTCAAGCTTCTCCTGGAAGCTGAGATGGAGGGGGGGGGGGCTGTCAAGCTTCTCCTGGAAGCTGAGATGGAGGGGGGGCTGTCAAGCTTCTCCTGGAAGCTGAGATGGAGGGGGGGGCTGTCAAGCTTCTCCTGGAAGCTGAGATGGAGGGGGGGGGGCTGTCAAGCGTCTCCTGGAAGCTGAGATGGAGGGGGGGGGCTGTCAAGCTTCTCCTGGAAGCTGAGATGGAGGGGGGGGGGGCTGTCAAGCTTCTCCTGGAAGCTGAGATGGAGGGGGGGGGGGCTGTCAAGCTTCTCCTGGAAGCTGAGATGGAGGGGGGGGGGGCTGTCAAGCTTCTCCTGGAAGCTGAGATGGAGGGGGGGGGGGGGCTGTCAAGCTTCTCCTGGAAGCTGAGATGGAGGGGGGGGCTGTCAAGCTTCTCCTGGAAGCTGAGATGGATGGGGGGGCTGTCAAGCTTCTCCTGGAAGCTGAGATGGATGGGGGGGCTGTCAAGCTTCTCCTGGAAGCTGAGATGGAGGGGGGGGCTGTCAAGCTTCTCCTGGAAGCTGAGATGGATGGGGGGGCTGTCAAGCTTCTCCTGGAAGCTGAGATGGAGGGGGGGGCTGTCAAGCTTCTCCTGGAAGCTGAGATGGAGGGGGGGGCTGTGAAGCTTCTCCTGGAAGCTGAGATGGAGGGGGGGGGGGGCTGTGAAGCTTCTCCTGGAAGCTGAGATGGAGGGGGGGGGGGGCTGGAAGCTTCTCCTGGAAGCTGAGATGGAGGGGGGGGGGGGGGGGGGGCTGTGAAGCTTCTCCTGGAAGCTGAGATGGAGGAGGGGGGGGGGGCTGTGAAGCTTCTCCTGGAAGCTGAGATGGAGGGGGGGGGGGGGGGGCTGTCAAGCTTCTCCTGGAAGCTGAGATGGAGGGGGGGGGGGCTGTCAAGCTTCTCCTGGAAGCTGAGATGGAGGGGGGGGGGGCTGTGAAGCTTCTCCTGGAAGCTGAGATGGAGGGGGGGGGGGGGGCTGTGAAGCTTCTCCTGGAAGCTGAGATGGAGGGGGGGGGGGGGCTGTGAAGCTTCTCCTGGAAGCTGAGATGGAGGGGGGGGGGGGGGGGGCTGTGAAGCTTCTCCTGGAAGCTGAGATGGAGGAGGGGGGGGGGGGCTGTGAAGCTTCTCCTGGAAGCTGAGATGGAGGGGGGGGGGGGGGCTGTCAAGCTTCTCCTGGAAGCTGAGATGGAGGGGGGGGGGCTGTCAAGCTTCTCCTGGAAGCTGAGATGGAGGGGGGGGGGGCTGTCAAGCTTCTCCTGGAAGCTGAGATGGAGGGGGGGGGCTGTCAAGCTTCTCCTGGAAGCTGAGATGGAGGGGGGGGGGCTGTCAAGCTTCTCCTGGAAGCTGAGATGGAGGGGGGGGGGGGGGGCTGTCAAGCTTCTCCTGGAAGCTGAGATGGAGGGGGGGGGGGGCTGTCGATTTTTCTCCTGGAAGCTGAGATGTGACCTTTCATATGATGAATGTCGGCACACTTTGACAGTACCATCCCAGGTCCTAATGGAGGAAGCATCTGTCAAAGTGAAGATTCATCATATAAATGGAACTCCTCAAATTTTATGAGAACCTTGTCGGTCCAAATTTGGGTTCCACAAAGGTAGCAAAAGTGAGCTAATATTCAGAATATAAAATTAAATTCTCAATGTTTCATGAGAACCTTGCCAGCTCCATCTCAGGTCCCTCAAAGGTACCTGAGATGTGTGCCAACATTCAAAGTATCAATATATATATATTGATCAAAGAAACCGAAATGGAATATATTTTACATTACCAATTCTTAGATGTGATGGCTGAATTCGTGTTTTCTTCTTTTTTTTTTTTTTTTTTTGCATTTGTTGTTAGGAGGAGTTTTTCTTTTTTCTTTTCCCCTAAATAATACACTTCCTGTCCCTGGGTGACTTCTCCGCTGTATCTATCGAGGGAGTCATGGTTGTCCCCTTATGACAGGACTACAGACTCTTCATCTCTACCACATGGGAGGTGGGGGGGAATAGTAGACTTGGAAGAAAAATAACATTGTTCGAGGTGAGTTTAATCCCTTTACGTGACAAGGACACGGCATTTCTGGCAGGATCACTGAGTATAAAACCAAATGTGCCGCACTATGCTCTGCAATCAAAAATACTTCCTGTGAGTTCATGCAATATTGAATCCAGTGCTCCAAATTACCTGACTAGGTGAATAGTGCGATATAATTCCATACATGCATGAAGTGCTCATGTGCTAACAACGTATATATCGGCCTTTTTCTACCAGGGTGCCTTGACGTTTCTTCAGGGGTGCCTTGGCAAAATACCTTAAAAAAAAAAAAAATTCCCCAAAAAATGGTATAAAAGCCGGCGTGTGGATGAAGGCCTCCTTCTTTTTAGTAACACTAAGCTACAGGTTTTCATTCTGCACCATTACAACCTTCCAGCTACTGGCATCCCAATGACCAATGGCATCATCAGTTGATAAGGAGGATGTCAGTTGCCTGCACAGCATCCTTGTATCCCCTTATCCTGCCCCTCTACATCTGCATTGAGGGTCACATTAGCTGAGTCATGGAGAAAAACCTGAGGGAGAAGAGAAACATTGGAATACTAGTCAGTACCAGTTTGCGAAAGTGTATTTGCTTTGGAGCAATAAATCCCTGATAATGTTGGGTGTCCTACTTTGACTTATGGATGTTGCCGCTTTATGTAAAACTATCAGAATAGCTTTTTACGTTTTAGAATGGGGTGCCTCAAGACTGTCCATAATTGTGGAAGGGTGCCTCAAGACTGTCCATAATTGTGGAAGGGTGCCTCAAGACTGTCCATAATTGTGGAGGGGTGCCTCAAGACTGTCCATAATTGTGGAGGGGTGCCTCAAGACTGTCCATAATTGTGGAGGGGTGCCTCAAGACTGTCCATAATTGTGGAGGGGTGCCTCAAGACTGTCCATAATTGTGGAGGGGTGCCTCAAGACTGTCCATAATTGTGGAGGGGTGCCTCAAGACTGTCCATAATTGTGGAGGGGTGCCTCAAGACTGTCCATAATTGTGGAGGGGTGCCTCAAGACTGTCCATAATTGTGGAGGGGTGCCTCAAGACTGTCCATAATTGTGGAGGGGTGCCTCAAGACTGTCCATAATTGTGGAGGGGTGCCTCAAGACTGTCCATAATTGTGGAGGGGTGCCTCAAGACTGTCCATAATTGTGGAGGGGTGCCTCAAGACTGTCCATAATTGTGGAAGGGTGCCTCAAGACTGTCCATAATTGTGGAGGGGTGCCTCAAGACTGTCCATAATTGTGGAGGGGTGCCTCAAGACTGTCCATAATTGTGGAGGGGTGCCTCAAGACTGTCCATAATTGTGGAGGGGTGCCTCAAGACTGTCCATAACTTTTTTTTTTTTAAAGGGTACTTCCAGATGCAGACTACTTTCTTGTGTGGCAATTTTGAAGGCCCTGTTTAGAGTGTGGACATCTGCGATCGCCATCTTTTGGGTTACTTCTGCAACTATTGCTAATGGCACCTTTACAGAACTTCAGGCCAAAGTTTATTGATACTCTGCAAAAGGTAAAACTTGCAGATCTCCAGACGTAGCAGCTGACCAAAACAAAGAAGCATGCCCAGCTTACCAATATAGAAATCGAGAGCTTTCCAGATGCAACGCTGATGTATGAAGGTGTGCGAAGGATTGCATGGCTTAGGAACGTGCAGAGTCCATATATCACAGAGCTGGAGGGAGGTTCAACAGCGCTGTTAGACAAAACTTAACTGAGCAGTCATACGCCCTGACGTGAGGACAATCGCATAAGGGGGGCACGAGATTGTCGGCACTTTGGAACACAAGGACCATCACAAGGATCCAATTCAACTGAAAATCCTTAAGGATACTGATTGATGGACTTGTATCACTGAGCACTATAGTGCACATATGGGATATCTATCTATCTATCTATCTATCTATCTATCTATCTATCTATCTATCTATCTATCTATCTATCTATCTATCTATCTATCTATCTATCTATCTATCTATCTATCTATCTATCTATCTATCTATCTATCTATCTATCTATCTATCTATCTATCTATCTATCTATCATCTTCCCTCCCCGGTCTCATGTGACTCGTTAGTGTTTCAAGATCTCAGGTGTGAATGGGGAGCAGGTGTATTAAATTTGGTGTTATCGCTCTCACTCTCTCATACTGGTCACTGGAAGTTCTACATGGCACCTCATGGCAAAGAACTCTCTGAGGATCCTAAAAAAAAAAAAAAATGTTGCTCTACATAAAGATGGCCTAGGCCAGTGATGGCAAACCTTGGCACCCCAGATGTTTTTGGAACTACATTTCCCACAATGCTCATGCACTCTAGAGTGTAGTTGAGCATCATGGGAATTGTAGTTCCAAAACATCTGGGGTGCCAAGGTTCGCTATCACTGGCCTAGGCTATAAGAAGATTGCCGAGACCCTGAAACTGAGCTGCAGCACGGTGGCCAAGACCATACAGTAGTTTAACAGGACAGGTTCCACTCAGGACAGGCCTCGCCATGGTCGACCAAATAAGTTGAGTGCACATGTTCATCGTCATATCCAGAGGTTGTCTTTGGGAAATAGACGTATGAGTGCTGCCAGCATTGCTGCAGAGGTTGAAGGGGTGGGGGGTCAGTCTGTCAGTGCTCAGACCATACACCGCACACTGCATCAAATTGGTCTGCATGGCTTTCGTCCCAGAAGGAAGCCTCTTCTAAAGATGATGTACAAGAAAGTCCACAAACAGTTTGCTGAAGACAAGCAGACTAAGGACATGGATTACTGGAACCATGTTCTGTGGTCTGATGAGACCAAGATAAACTTATTTGGTTCAGATGGTGACAAGCGTGTGTGGGGGCAACCAGGTGAGGAGGACAAAGACAAGTGTGTCTTGTCTACAATCAAGCATGGTGGTGGGAGTGTCATGGTCTGGGGCTGCATGAGTGCTGCCGGCACTGGGGAGCTACAGATCATTGAAGGAACCATGAATGCCAACATGTACTGTGACATACTGAAGCAGAGCATGATCCCCTCCCTTCAGAGACTGGGCCGCAGGGCAGTATTCCAACATAACGACCCCAAACACACCTCCAAGATGACCACTGCCTTGCTAAAGAAGCTGAGGGTAAAGGTGATGGACTGGCCAAGCATGTCTCCAGACCTAAACCCTATTGATCATCTGAGGGACATCCTCAAACAGAAGGTAGAGGAGCGCAAGGTCTCCAACATCCACCAGCTCTGTGATGTCATCATGGAGGAGTGGAAGAGGACTCCAGTGACAACCTGTGAAGCTCTGGTGACCTCCATGCCCAAGAGGGTTAAGGCAGTGCTGGAAAATAATGGTGGCTACATAAAAAATTGACACTTTGGGCCCAATTTGGACATTTTCACTTAGGGGTGTACTGACTTTTGTTGCCAGCGGTTTAGACATTAATGGCTGTGTGTTGAGTTATTTTGAGGGGACAGCAAATTTACACTGTTATACAAGCTGTACACTCACTACTTTACATTGTATGCACTATACACCTTGTCAGGTAATATTGAGCACTGGATATTCATTATTGCAGGAACTCACAGGAAGTATTTTTGATTGCAGAGCATAGTGTGGCATATATAGTCTTATTAATTATTTAGCACATCTATATGGGAATGTGAATCATGCCAGCAGCTGGAAAATTACTGCATATATAGAAAAACATCTAAAGCGATTTACTTCCGGAAGCTCGCAAGATCTTTTTTTTTTTTTTTTCCAATTTAGAATCGCTGGGTATGTTCTGTACCTTCTGAAAAATGTTCTTGATCTAAACCATAAAACGAATGCTGCCACCACATCGAAGGACTTGGAAGGTGCAAAATATTACATTTGTAACCCTTTAACCTTTTCTTTACCCCATTCAAAGCTTAAAGATTGTCTATAAATACTTTAGGAGTCTCATGTACTAAAACATTCTACTGGTTTATATCTTGAAAACACAAAAGCCTAAAAATAAAAAAAATTGATTAAAAAAAAAAAAAAAAAAAGTCTCCTGTATATTTATGTAAATGTTTAAAAAAAAAAAAAAAAAATGTATGTTCCTTTTTTAGGAAACCTGAAAATGTTGCCCACCTCTCGTCACCCCCGACCTGCGCTATCCAAACTGCCTCGCCCAGGGAAGTCGGTGTTTGAAGAAAACCTTCGCCCCGGAAAGGTACATTGACTTTGCCTTTTTTTTTTTTTTTTTTTTTTCCATTTTACGTCAAAGCTGAGCTCCAGGCACACAGCGGAGTACAGAACCCGCCAAAGGATTTGCATTTGCTTTTAATCCGGTTCACAGATTAAAACCGCTCTGCCACACTGCGCGGTCCTGCCGTGCGGTGGAAGGGGAACCTGATCTCTACTGCAGTTTTTTACTTGGTTCCCCAGCCCCAAACTGCACCGGCTCTTTTTCTGTCACCCTGCTCCATCCTCCTATCAGAATGCTTTTTGCGCTGCGGTGCAACTGTGCTGCCTCTCCCTCTCCCAGTCTGAGTTCTGCTGTTCAGGGGCTTGCAAGAGGCTAAAACCAGGTCCAATTCAAGTGTTTACATTGCTCACGTTTGAAGCCAGTCTCCAAACTTTTATTTTTAATAGTTGGGGCCAAGCTGGCCCAAACAAACCATTCTTTTTTTTTTCTACACAAACAGATGCACCCGCCTGCTGTACTAAATGTATGCAGCCTCCTCTACACACAGAGTACAGCTCTGTGTTCCGGCAGTGGGACGGGACCTTCCCATCTCGCTCCCGGAATGAAATAATCGAGCTGAGGGGCGCTCAGCCATTCATAGGCAGCTTTGCAATCTATTAATGAATACAAAGCTTTCTTTGGTCGAGTTGGAGATGGTCACCAGCCAGCTTCTCTGACTCATAGTTACATAGGTTGGTTTAAAAAAAAAAAAAAAAAAAAAACCCATCTAACTCAGCCAATCAGAGGAAGCTTTGTATTCCATACTTAGTTAAGGACGGGAAGGATTTGCCCCCTTAATGACCAGGCCATTTTTGCGATACGGCGCTGTATGGCTTTAACTGACAATTGCGCGGTCGTACAACGACGTACCCAAACTTTGTCCTTCCTTTTTTTTTTTTTTTCTTTTTGTGGGACTGCGACATTGTGGCAGACAGATCAAACCAATTTTTTGGGACCATTGCCATTTATACCAGAGCTATAAATATGCAATGATTACTGTATAAATGTCATTGGCAGGGAAGGGGTTAACACTAGGGGGGCGATCAAGGGGTTAAGTGTTCCCTGGGAGGTGTTTCTAACTGTGGGGAGAATGGGACTGACTGGAGGAGGAGAGAGATAGCTGTTCCTAATAACAGCAGATCTCTCTTTCCTCCCCTGACAAAACGGTGATCTGTCTGTTTACATTGACACCACCCGACCCAACCCCCCCACCCCCGTTTTTATGTCTCTGTGGAGCGCTCGTGGGTGGCTTGTGGTCATGGTGGCCGCCAGCCACGTGCATTGGCTCCAGGGTCATGCCGACGGCGGGTGCCCCCCCTAAAGCTTTTAAAGCGTCCGACTTACAATGACGGCGATTTGCCCAGGAGAGCCAATCTGGCGCAGAACAACTACAGTGGCTGGTCTTAAAGTGGTTAATAGAATGCAAAGCTGCCTATGAATGGCTGAGCGCCCCTCAGACCAACTATATCATTCCAGGAGTGAGCAGGGAAGGCCTCGTCCCACTATTGGAACCCAGCGCTGTATATGGTGTGTAGAGGAGGCCACATACAGGTAATATAGCGGGTACACGTGTTGGGGTATGAAATGGCTTCTCTGGGCCAGCTTGGCCCAGGCAAGCTATTTGAAGAGACAGTAAAGCTGGACATCGGCTTTAAAATAAGTTTAATTATGTAAGGAATATAGAGCTGCAGTATTTGTCTTCTACACCTGCCCGGAGTTCAGCTTTTGGATGTGGCTAGTTAGTTATTTTTTATGGCGTGTGTGATATCAGGATTTCGCCCTTGCATGTATAAATGTATGCATATCCAAGAATTAAGGTCAGCATGTGTAATTATAAATTTTATTTTTTTTTTCCCCCCTTTAGGAGGATGGCACACAGACAAAGCGCTCCCCTTCCTCCCCACAGGGAGGTGCAAAAAAGAGATCTGCATTTGGAGACATTACCAATGTGAGTATTTGTTAGTCTTTCTCAAAAGTAATGGGGAAGACATCCCACCTCCCCTGGTCCAGCGCCTCCCTGCCCGAGGGGGCCCAACCCCCGCCCCGCCCCTCCTGCCCGAGGCATCCCACCTCCCCCAGTCCAGCGCCTCCTGCCCGAGGCGGCCCACCTCCCACCCCCCCATCCAGCGCCTCCTGCCCGAGGCACCACCCTCCACCCCACCCCCCTCGTCCAGCGCCTCCTGCCCAAGGCATCCCACCTCCCCCAGTCCAGCGCCTCCTGCCCAAGGCGGCCCACCTCCCCCACCTCCCACCCCCCCATCCAGCGCCTCCTGCCCGAGGCACCACCCTCCACCCCACCCCCCGCGTCCAGCACTTCCTGCCCAAGGCATCCCACCTCCCCCAGTCCAGCGCCTCCTGCCCGAGGCACCACCCTCCACCCCACCCCCCTCGTCCAGCACTTCCTGCCCAAGGCATCCCACCTCCCCCAGTCCAGTGCCTCCTGCCCGAGGCGGCCCACCTCCCCCACCTCTCACCCCCCATCCAGCGCCTCCTGCCCGAGGCTCCACCCCACCCCCCTCGTCCAGCACTTCCTGCCCAAGGCATCCCACCTCCCCCAGTCCAGCGCCTCCTGCCCGAGGCGGCCCACCTCCCACCCCCCCATCCCCCCATCCAGCGCCTCCTGCCCGAGGCACCACCCTCCACCCCACCCCCCTCGTCCAGCACTTCCTGCCCAAGGCATCCCACCTCCCCCAGTCCAGCAAATCCTGCCCGAGGCGGCCCACCTCCCCCACCTCTCACCCCCCATCCAGCGCCTCCTGCCCGAGGCACCCCCCTCCACCCCACCCCCTCTCGTCCAGCACCTCCTGCCCGAGGCATCCCACCTCCCCCAGGCCAGCACCTCCTGCCCGAGACATCCTTTTCTTCTCTTGTGGAATTTATATTTATTGGGATTTTCAATGTAAATGTGAAAGAGAGCCCCAAAATGGTAGCATTCAAATACCCGAATGAACAATATGGTACTTCATACAAATAAGACAGCATAAGATTGGTTACAGTTACAGATCTCTTGTCATGTTTAGGCGTTGGTAAACAGTAAAAAATACAAACAAACTGTACACCTCCTGGTCCAACGCCTCCTTTTCTTTCTCTTGTGGAATTATTTTCATTGGAATTTTCCATGCAAATGGGAAAGAGCCCCAAAATGGTGGCATTCAAATACCCGAATGAACAATATGGTACTTCATACAAATAAGACAGCATAAAATTGGTTACAGATATCTCGGTGGTTCACATTAGAAGTTGTTGAGAAGCGTATTAACATTCTAAAACTGGCCATACACTATACAATCAAACTGTACAACCTCCCATACAGCTTTCTTTAGGTTTACCAAACCGATATAGGTAATAGAAGGACAAACCTGCACAATCCATTCATTTTGCAACCAAGAAGACAGGCCCTTGCACTAATTGATGGTAGAGCTAAAGGAGATTATACAATCAGATTGTATAGTAAATTCCCTCCCTCCATAGACTGTATAAAGATTTCATTCGCTCAAAGGTGTGATGTTCTCTGATTCAGTTGGTAATGTGAAATTGTCAGGAACCATGAAATCAGGCCGAGACAGAAGTACAGTTAAATCACACTTGTTTTTTAATAAAAGTAAAAAGAACAAACATAGTCAAAACATAGCCAAAGTTCAGTAACTGGAATGGATAGTCAGACAAGCCAGAAGTCGGGGCTCAATGTAGTGGAACAGCAAGCAGGATCTGGAGCCAGAAGGGATGTCAGCAAAGCAAGTCTTGAACAGGATCGCAGGAGATGTCTCTGTGATGTTGACCAAGGCGAAGGTAGAGATCCACTGGACTGGATGGCTTAAGTAGGCAGGACTGACGAGCAGGATATCATCAACAGGTGAGTAACTATGGACAGATAGGAGCTGGCAATTAGCCGACAGCTGAGCGGCCATCTCGGAGAAGGAAGGGCTGAGCCCAGCCCTGACAGAACTCTAGTGGAGACCATATCTTTAGGAATTGCCCCACACTCTGGTTCCCCTGGCCCCTCCCCACTGCCCCGCGCTCTGGTTCCCCTGGCCCCTCCCCACTGCCCTAACCCTCTGCATCCCCCACATACACCTCCTGTATCCCCCACTACCCCAACACTCTGCATCACCTGCACCTCCAACATGCAGCACCCTGTACCACCTACATCTTCCACCACTGCACCTCACAATGTACCCCCTTGTTCCCCATTACCCCACATTCTTTAGCCCCATTACTTTGCACTCTGTACCCCTATATCACCCAATACTCTGCATCCCCCCCAGTACTCCATATTCTGCACCCCTGGATCCCCCATTGCATGTTACTCAGCAGCAATGCATCCTCCAATAGAACTCACTGGTGAGGCTTATCAGGCCATGTCCCTGACCATGGGGGGGGGGGATTCTAGAAGTTGTAGGTGGGGGGGGGGGGGGGGGTGACCTGGGGTTAGGAGGATGATGGACTATGAATTACTGCAACTGGGCCAACTGCTGGCCTGATGGGGCCCAATACATGAGGGCTGCCTGTACCCCTTCCTTATCGGCAGCCCTGATTGCGGGTATCAAAGCTCTCTAGATCCAAGGATGGGGTGATGACTTTGAGTCGGAAAGGTTGCTAATTAATTGAATGTCTCCTGCAGGCACATAAAAACCAACAGCTGCTTCAGAAGAAGAAAGACGGGCAGAAGGTTCTGAAGAAGACAAAAGGCACCGTGAAAAATAATGAAACGAACCTCAAAAGGTGAGCGAACCACATCCGACCGCTTTCCACTTGTTTAACCCAAGGGAAGGTAAACCGGGAGAGCTGAGAATGATTTACATGACTTCATCTCCTCTGCTGTGAACCCCTTCCCGTCGGTTCCATGATAATGTAATTCTGGTCCGCCTGCCTCATAATTCTGAATTCTTTCCTTGCAGAGCTCCAAAAAAGGTTGCCACCATAGAGGTGCCTGGAGATGTAAAAGACGAAAAAGATACCAATGTGACCAGCGAAGAAGTGACACCTCCGAAAAAGGAAGAGGAGCCACCTGTAGAGCAGGTACCGTTCATGCTTGGTCTTATTGGGAGTACCCATCATGTTGGGAGTACCTATGTTTAATAACCCTGCCTGCATGATTTTCAGACCATACCTAAAGATGTTGAAGACATTGATAAAGATTCGGTGGATGACCCGTTCGCCAGCTCGGAGTACGCCTTGGATATATTCAACTACATGCGTTCCAGAGAAGTGAGTTATTCCGAAACATGGGAGGTCATCATTTGTATCCATTTCCTGCCTTAGCCGGTTTCTATTTGTTCTCAACAGTTGTTAAAAAGGGGATCCAAAGCCAAAGATTTTTCCTTCCCAGCACAGAGATGGGGGTCTCGCCAAGTTTGGGCCCCGTACTAACAATTGGGACTCAGATTCCAGGTCCGCCGTGATGGCCTCTGATTAGCTACCATAGTAATCGGTCACTGTGAAGACCACCCCCCCCCCCCCCCCCCCCCCCCCCGGGGTTTTCTCTTTTTGTGAATGGAGGAGAGCAATGCATTGTATCTCTCTTTCCTTGCAGAGGGGGAAAAAAAAGAAGCGTGTGTGTACTAATGATCGGGACACGCAACACCCGATTTCCGGGTCACCTGATCACTGTGATAGCCTCTGGCTACCACAGTAATCGGTCACTGTGAAGCCCGCCTACCCCCCCATCCCCCCAATGTTTTCTCTCTCTGTGAATGGAGGAGAGAGGTGCATCGTATCTCTTTCCTTGCAGAGAAGAGAAAAAAAAGCATGTGTACTAATGACCGAGACAGGTGACCCGGAAATCTGATGTTCCATGATCGCTGTGATCAGTCACTGTGAAGCTCTCTCGCGCTCGCTCTCTCTCTCTCTCGCGCGCTCGCTCTCTCTCTCTCTCGCGCTCGCTCTCTCTCTCGCTCGCGCTCGCTCGCTCTCTCTCTCGCGCTCGCTCTCTCTCTCGCGCTCGCTCTCTCTCTCTCTCGCGCTCGCTCTCTCGCTCTCGCGCACTCTCTCTCTCGCTCTCTCCACCCAAAACACCCCATTCCAGGTCACCTGATCACTGTGAAGCCAACCCCCATGGTTTCTGTATCTTTGAATGGAGGATAGAGATGCATCGTATTTCTCTTTCCTTGCAGAAAGAGGGAGAATAAAAAAAGCGTGTGTACCAATGAACGCCTTTAAAGGGAACAAAAATACAGAGCACGTGTAAGAAAAAGCATGTCTGATGTATAAACTCATTACATAACATAGTAAAGAACATTGGTGCTCTGTAGTTCATTAAGTGATTATCAGCTACTGTAGAGGGAGCCACCTTCTGATGGCCTTTAAGATACAGTGGAACCTCGGATTACGAGCATAATCCGTTCCAGGAGAATGCTTGTAATCCAAAGCACTCGCATATCAAAGCGAGTTACCCCATAGAAGTCACTGGAAAAATTTTGACTTTTATTGCATGCAATACCGCATGTGGCCAGAGGTGGGGGGGGGGGGCGCCGGAGAGCCTCGGAAATACTCGGGGACAGCTCGGCTGAACTTGGAAAGCCTCGGAAACACTCAAACGGAGTATTTCCGAACGGCTCCGAACTGTTCCGAGTGTCACCGGCGCCCCCGCACCTCTGGCCAAATACGGTAGTGCACATCCCATTAGCTTGAATTCTGCTCGTTTTGTGAGACAACACTCTCAAACTGAGTCAGAATTTAAAAAAAAAAAACAGTTGGTCTTCTTTCAAAGCGCTCGTTAACCACGTTACTCGTAAAGCAAGGTTCCACTGTTGTCTCATAATCTATTGAAGTGTACAAGGGTTGAGGGAATGCACTGGGGCAATTTTGCTTCACTTCCTGTCTGAGATTCAACAGGAAGTGGGAAGATCTCTTAAAAGCAAAAGGTGCCGTTCGTCACTTGAACAGGTGTCCCTGTTGGTGGGGTGGTCCCTGTTCAAGTGACAAAGGGCACCATTACTGCTCTCTTCATTGCCACTAAAAATGTTGCTCCCCTAGAGACTGGTCCCCCCCCAAAAATTTTATTTTTGAAAATGAATCTACCTAGCAGGAACACAGATGGCTGCCAGAGGTTCCAACCCATCACTGCTCTATCCAAAGCTGAAGAAAATGTAGCTTTACATTCACTTGAAGATCTCTGGGACGGGCTCCCGTCCTCTTTGCCTATGGGGTTGATTTACTAAAACTGTAAAGTACGGCGGTGCATGGTAGGCAATCGGCTTTTAACTTCATCTTGTTCAATTTTAAGCTTGAACAATAATACCTGGAAGCTGATTGGTTCCTATACGGAGCTGCACCAGATTTTGCACACTCCAGTTTTAGTAAATAAACCCCGATTGTCTGTCTGATCTTTGTAGACTCGATATCTGATCTCCGTCTGTGTCAAGATCCTCGGTTCCAGAAGCTAATGTTTATGTATTGAACTCATCGTGTGTTTAATTCATAGCACTGGCTGATGTATTTCTTCATGTCTTTCACAGGAAAAATTCGAACTGCCCAATTATATAGATGTACAGCGTGACATCAGCAAGGAGATGAGAGCGATCCTGGTGGACTGGGTGGTGGAGGTGCAGGTTAGTGCTGAAGTGGGTTTGTGTGACCATTTCTTTCCTTCTTTCCTTCTTTCCTTCTTTCCTTCTTTCCTTCTTTCCTTCTTTCCTTCTTTCCTTCTTTCCTTCTTTCCTTCTTTCCTTCTTTCCTTCTTTCTTTCCTTTCTTTCCTTTCTTTCTTCCCTTTTTTTTTTTTTTTTTTTTTTTCCCTTCATGCATTAGGTTAAAAAAACCTTCTGGGTGCAGCCCACAGGTATAGACGGTGCATCTCCCCAGAGGGAACACTGGCGGCACTCAAAACTTGATGGGTTCCAACCCTTCACCACTCTTTCTTTCTCCTATCGACCCATAACCTGTCTTTTTAGATACTTTAATGCAAAGACTGATTCTAACCGCTTTGCCAAACTGCCCAAGCTGTTTTTATGGACTGTTGTGTTTTGTTTTTTTTGTCCCTCGCAGGAAAATTTTGAGCTGAACCATGAGACTCTCTATCTAGCGATAAAGTTGGTTGACCATTACTTGGCGGCCTCTGTTATTACAAGGGAAAAGTTGCAGCTCATCGGTTCTACGGCTGTGCTCGTTGCATCCAAATTTGAGGTAAGGTCACTGAAGGCGTTCTTATAGTGGTGTGTCTGACCCGAAAAAAAAAAAAAAAAAAAACTCCATAGGGTTAGCTTACCCTCATAGCAAGGAGGGGGGGGTCCACTGTAAAAGCACTTCTCGCCATATCTTCAAGTGACCTCAAAAACTGAAGACTTTCTATGTTGGAGAACTTTTAGAAATGCTACTGGTGCCTAAACAGTACCCTGAAAAATGTACTTTGTTACTGGAGTTTCCTGATACGTGGGAATCCCTAGGCACCCCTGTGTACAGCCTCATAGCTGTATATCTGCTGTGGGAAATCATCTCAGGCACTTCTGCCTCCAACTGTGATGATGGATGAAGAGGTGGTGGTGGATGAAGAGGTGGTGGTGGATGAAGAGGTGGTGGTGGATGAAGAGGTGGTGGTGGATGAAGAGGTGGTGGTGGATGAAGAGGTGGTGGTGGATGAAGAGCCGATTGGTGGTGGTGGATAAAGAGCCGATTGGTGGTGGTGGATAAAGAGCCGATTGGTGGTGGTGGATAAAGAGCCGATTGGTGGTGGTGGATAAAGAGCCGATTGGTGGTGGTGGATAAAGAGCCGATTGGTGGTGGTGGATAAAGAGCCGATTGGTGGTGGTGGATAAAGAGCCGATTGGTGGTGGTGGATAAAGAGCCGATTGGAGGTGGTGGATAAAGAGCCGATTGGAGGTGGTGGATAAAGAGCCGATTGGAGGTGGTGGTGGTGGATAAAGAGCCGATTGGAGGTGGTGGTGGTGGATAAAGAGCCGATTGGAGGTGGTGGTGGTGGATAAAGAGCTGATTGGGGGTGGTGGTGGTGGTTGATGATGGATGGTGGCTGATGACAACAACATTACAAACTTTTAAGGTGAATGTTTTGGTGTTCTGTTTTTGGTTTTCATGTGGATTTAGGTCTAGGTGGCCCCTATTCTTTAGAGCAGGGGTTCCCAGCCTTGTTGGGATCCAAGCCCAGTAAATGCTTCCAAAACCTTCCTTGCCTCAGCAGTAAAAGGGGAATAAAAAAATATTACTCCTAATGAAAGTATGGGCATGCAAAATATGTATTGAAATACCAGAAGTCTCTGGATCGGGTGTCACTGTGAGGGAAATTGGGATTCGGGGGGGGGGGGGGTTAGAGACCCTGTAATGGAAGGGGCTGGGGACAAGGAGATATTGTGGTAGGTTGGGGAGCACTGTGGGATAATGTTGGGAGCACTTTGGTGGGCTGGAGGCTCTGCAGCAGGGGGGCACTGTGGGAGGTTGGAGGGTTGACTGGTAGATGAAGGGCACTGCAGGCAATTGTGAGAGGTTGGAGGGCACTGTTGGAGGTGTAGTAGGTTAGTGGATCCGCAGCTGGTCGATGGCCTGGTAGTTGAGAATCAATGTCCAGACCCACATATCTACCTCTTCTCCTAACGTTAGCTCAGTGGACCTCTTACAAAGCTGTTATCTGCCAAGTTCCAAGTTCATACCAAGCCTCAGTGAGCTACACTCATAAAAAATGTTGCCCTCAGTTTAATTTAACTGCCATTTTTATATTTTAAGGGGGCTTAAGATCTTACACATATTGTCATTTCTTTGTAACTTTTCAGTTCTGATTTCACGTCCATTTTTGGTTGTCTACAGGAACGTTGCCCGCCCTGCTTGGATGACTTCCTCTATATATGCGATGATGCGTACAAGAGAGAGGAGCTGATTGCAATGGAGGTCGATATGCTACAGAAGCTGAACTTTGACATAAATATCCCTGTTCCTTATCGCTTCCTGCGTCGCTTTGCAAAGGTATTTGAGTAAAAAAAAAAACTGGAAATCCAGCAATATGCATAAACTGAGGTTCTGTTCAAGGATATCCGTTGTGTGCTGTCAGTAATATACCGATATATTATTATATTTTTATTTCGAGCCCTAACAGTTAAAGCTAAATTCCAGGGATTCGGCTCCTTTTTGTGTAAAAAAAAAAAAAAAAAAAAAAAAAAAAAAAACTAAATTTTTAGAAAAAAAAGTGTGTGTGTATTGTGTGGGCTTAGCTCTTTTTATTTATATTTGGCAGCTTTATAGTACTTCCGGAAGACGTCTGTCTCTGTATTTCCAGAAGCACAATGTTGATCCTTCTGAGCTCTGCATCTTGAACAGTAGCGTCGCTGCAGCTGCTATGCCCTCCTCTCCCCCTGCCTATTCACAGAAGCCTTTGTATTTGAGCGCATTTCACAAAATACAAAGGCTTATGTGAATGGGCAGCAGAGGGGTGGGGTTGGGCATAGCTTCTCTCCTCTCCTTATCCTGGAGTCTCTTCTCCCAGCAAATATAAATAGAGATAAGCCCAGGAGATTGTCATGCACCTCCTTGGTCTTAACTAACAGTGTGCCTTCACTTTTTACCAAGTGTCTGAATTCTTGGAAAGGGTTTTTAGCTGTATTCATAAACGTGCAACATCACAGTGGAGTTTTTTTTTTTTTTTTTTTTTTAAATTAGTATTAACAGTGAATTTTTCAGGACAAGCTTTTAGGAGGTTAACTCCTTCGTTTAGGAGAACAAAGACAAAAAGGGAAACCAGTTGAAAGCTGGTCCTAGAAAAATTCACTGTTAATACTAATTAAAAAAAAAAAAAAAAAAAAAAAAAAAAAAAAAACTCCACTGTGATGTTGCACGTTTATGAATACAGCTAAAAACCCTTTAAGCAAGTGTATCTAAACCCAAATACAAAAATGTAATCTGTTGGACCTTCTCAGTCCTTAGATGTGGTGGCTTCCTTCCCTCACTATTGAACCCCTAATAAGAAGGTGACTTTGTTGGCCAATACAGATGTGTGGGAGGGGGCATTTGTGCTACTGTATTGCAGTAGGTACTCTACTCTGCTAATGTGAAAAAATATATATGCGCAACCTATGTCTGTCTAGGTCAAATGTCTCCAAGATGCAGCCTGCAGGCTGGATGTAGCCTTTTGCTTCTGTTTATCCGGTCCTCGGGCACTATTCTTCCCACGGACACCACTGAAGGGGGGGGGCACGATTCCTCCCACGGACACCACTGAAGGGGGGGGGGCACGATTCCTCCCACGGACACCACTGAAGGGGGGGGGGGCACGATTCCTCCCACGGACACCACTGAAGGGTGGGGCACGATTCCTCCCACGGGCACCACTGAAGGGGGGGGCACGATTCCTCCCACGGGTACCACTGAAGGGGGGGGGGCACGATTCCTCCCACGGGCACCACTGAAGGGGGGGGGGCACGATTCCTCCCACGGGCACCACTGAAGGGGGGGGCACGATTCCTCCCACGGGCACCACTGAAGGGGGGGGCACGATTCCTCCCACGGGCACCACTGAAGGGGGTGGGGCACGATTCCTCCCACGGGCACCACTGAAGGGGGGTGGGGCACGATTCCTCCCACGGACACCACTGAAGGGGGGTGGGGCACGATTCCTTCCACGGGCACCACTGAAGGGGGGTGGGGCACGATTCCTCCCACGGACACCACTGAAGGGGGGTGGGGCACGATTCCTCCCACGGGCACCACTGAAGGGGGGTGGGGCACGATTCCTCCCACGGGCACCACTGAAGGGGGGTGGGGCACGATTCCTCCCACGGGCACCACTGAAGGGGGGTGGGGCACGATTCCTCCCACGGGCACCACTGAAGGGTGGGGCACGATTCCTCCCACGGGCACCACTGAAGGGTGGGGCACGATTCTTCCCACGGACACCAACAATGTAATTTGTATTACTCCCATCTATCGCCAAGCCTATGGCATTATTTACTCAAACAAAGGGCCGCAGTTTGGAGACCACTGGTTTAACTTATGAATGAAATTCTTTTGAAAGCAGTCGTATAGAGTAGTCACCTACTTTTTTTTTTTTTTTTTTTTTTTTTTATTTATTATTATTTCACAGTGTGCCCATGCCAACATGGAGACTCTGACACTCGCCCGTTACATATGTGAGCTCACATTGCAGGAGTACGACTTTGTGCAGGAGCGGGCTTCCAAGCTGGCGGCCAGCTGTTTGTATCTTGCAATGAAGATGAAAGACCTGGGCGGATGGGTGAGTGATTCTGTACCATGTGCCGGCCTCGACATTTTGTAATGGACTGGGCTGTATAAATTGTACTCTACTTGTAGACTTCTGCATTTGCCACTTTAGACTCTGGGGAAAAGGTCAAAATGACCCTTGCAGTGGGGGCTCCCCCTGCAGTGCAAGAAGGAGGATATCAATTGGCCGCTATACTTGCCTTGGTGCTCATTTTCCAGGCAGCTGGCACTGTTCTGCGAAATGGGTGGATCTTTGTTTCTTTGTGTATAATGCAGGACAGAAGGTGCTGGACGCGATGACGTCAGATCGACAGAGTGGTGAAGATGACCAGCAAAGAGATAGAGGGTGCTCTGGGGGAGGGGGGTTACAGTCATGTTGAACAGGTGGAGGTGGAATTTTAACATTTTGCAGGGTGGAGAGAGGGTTGCAAGCATATTTTCAGGTGCCAGAAGTTGGGCTTTGAAGTAGCTGTTCAGGGCTTAAACAAAAAACCCCGCTCAGCAGATCCCCCCCCCCCCCCCCCCACTCAGTATTAACCCTCCAGCTCTGCTGATCCCCTGAGATATATATTTATTAATAATTAAAAATATATATATTAATTTATTAATAATTAAAAATATATATATTAATTTATTAATAATTAAAAATATATATTTATTAATAATTAAAAATATATATTAATTTATTAATAATTAAAAATATATATATTAATTTATTAATAATTAAAAATATATATTAATTTATTAATAATTAAAAATATATATTAATTTATTAATAATTAAAAATGTATATATAAAAATCTATCATTCCCATATTGCACACCACGTGTGCAGTCTGCTAGGTACTCCGATCCAGACCCTGCTCACCTTCCTGCTACTACACCCATGAACTGGAAGGAAGTGACTGCTGACGTGTCTTTCCACTGCGCTTGTTGGTTCCCCAGTGCATTCTGGGATATCTCATACCTGCAATACCTCCAAAACAAAGCGGAGCTAAAGCTGAATAAATGCCCCTCGAAAGCTTCAGGTGCTTTAAGCGAGCATTGTCATAGACGTCTATGGAGGCTTTGGAGATGTTTTGAAGCACCAAGGAAATGACGTGGGGGATAATTTTTGAAGCAAAACAAAAAAAAAATTGTACAATTACAGTATCTCACAAAAGTGAGTACACCCCTCACATTTTTTGTAAATATTTTCTTCTATCTTTTCATGTGACAACACTGAAGAAATGACACTTGTCTACAATGTAAAGTAGTGAGTGTACAGCTTGTATAACAGTGTAAATTTGCTGTCCCCTCAAAATAACTCAACACACAGCCATTAATGTCTAAACCGCTGGCAACAAAAGTGAGTACACCCCTAAGTGAAAATGTCCAAATTGGGCCCAATTAGCCATTTTCCCTCCCCGGTGTCATGTGACTCGTTAGTGTTACAAGATCTCAGGTGTGAATGGGGAGCAGGTGTGTTAAATTTGGTGTTATCGCTCTC
Source organism: Aquarana catesbeiana (assembly GCF_042186555.1). Classification (NCBI taxonomy): domain Eukaryota; kingdom Metazoa; phylum Chordata; class Amphibia; order Anura; family Ranidae; genus Aquarana; species Aquarana catesbeiana. Next base: position 310,917,197 of record NC_133332.1, on the reverse strand, counting down.
ACTCTCTCATACTGGTCACTGGAAGTTCAATATGGCACCTCATGGAAAAGAACTCTCTGAGGATCTGAAAAAAAAAAAGAATTGTTGCTCTACATAAAGATGGCCTAGGCTATAAGAAGATTGCCAAGACCCTGAAACTGAGCTGCAGCACGGTGGCCAAGACCATACAGCGGTATAACAGGACAGGTTCCACTCAGAACAGACCTCGCCATGGTCCACCAAAGAAGTTGAGGTCACGTGCTCAGCGTCATATCCAGAGGTTGTCTTTGGGAAATAGACGTATGAGTGCTGCCAGCATTGCTGCAGAGGTTGAGGGGGGGGGGGGGGTCAGCCTGTCAGTGCTCAGACCATACGCCGCACACTGCATCAAATTGGTCTGCATGGCTGTTGTCCCAGAAGGAAGTCTCTTCTAAAGATGATGCACAAGAAAGTCTGCAAACAGTTTGCTGAAGACAAGCAGACTAAGGACATGGATTACTGGAACCATGTCCTGTGGTCTGATGAGACCAAGATAAACTTATTTGGTTCAGATGGTGACAAGCGTGTGTGGGGGCAACCAGGTGAGGAGTACAAAGACAAGTGTGTCTTGCCTACAGTCAAGCATGGCGGTGGGAGTGTCATGGTCTGGGGCTGCTACATGTAGGATAGACATGCCAGAATTGCGCCCGAATATGGAAGTGGTTAAGAGGCTTAGATCTATTTTTCCTATGCTTTGCCCACTATTAACACATCATCTAAAAGTGCTTTTTATTGTATTTAGGTATTTATTGTATTTATGTGTACTCTTTTAGTGCTATATTGTATGTGTAATGCATGACTTCTTTATGTACTATAGACGGCCACACTTCAGTATTACAGTGGATACCCGGCTACAGATTTATTGCCCCTTATGAAGAAGCTAAACTCTCTGCTCAAGAATCAACCCAACGATAAGCTGAAGGCTGTATGGAGTAAATACACACACAGGTAAAAATGCAAGGTCAATGTAAGCTGCAGCCCACCTCCACCAAAAAAAACACAGTCCGTTTCTGATGTGTCTAATTGTTTTTAGGCAGCTTTAGATCACCCTGCTGCTTCTTCCAGCAGTGGCTTGGTATCCTTCAAACAAAAGCACATGCTCTGTCTTTTACATTGGATGGCAGTCAAGTCCTTGCTAAAGCTCCTTCTAGCACCTTCATTGTATCTGCTGTAAAACGTAGGGATGAGTTGGTCCACAGTACCTGCAGCTACAGAGGTCATTAAGGCCTTGTTTTAAAAGCTGAATTCCAGGAATCCAGCAACTTTGCAAAAAGAGGTGCATGTCCTCTCCAGGACTTATCTCTATTACTTATGTGACCAGTTTAGTGCACTCCCGGCTGTGAAAGCAGAGAAGCACACAGAGCAGCTATGCCTGCCCTTCCTCTCTGCTGCCCATTCACAGAAGCCTTTGTCTTTGTGAACGAGTTCACGTAGTACAAAGGCTTCTGTGAACCGGCAGATGAGGGGGCGGGCATAGCAGTTCCAGCAGCCCTGTTCTTGAAGGAACTGAAACCACAGTGAGCAGCATCAGAGCTCCAGAAGTTATCTTCCTGGAGCACAATAAACCTTTCGGATGTGAATAATGGAGATAAGTCTAGGAAGCAGCAGGCACCTCGTTAGACTTTTCTCATGGTATGCCTGCAGTTTTTTGTAAAGCAGTTGAGTTATTGGAATTAGGGTTTAAAGCTCATTATTGCTTGTTTAAACAGAATTAAACTGTGCCGGCAATTGCCAAAATGCAAGTATGACACCCTTAACCTCCTGGGTGTGCTCCAGGGATGGGAGGTCCAAGCTCCCTTTCTCCACTCCAACCCCACGAGTGCCTCCTCCTTCTCCTCCTTCTCCTTCTCCTCCTTCTCCTCCTTCTCCTTCTCCTCCTTCTCCTCCTTCTCCTTCTCCTTCTCCTTCTCCTCCTCCTTCTCCTTCTCCTTCTCCTTCTCCTTCTCCTTCTTCTCCTCTTTCTTCCTTCTTCTTCTCCTCTTTCTTCCTTCTTCTTCTCCTCCTTTCTTCCTTCTTCTCCTCTTTTCTTTCTTTCTTTCTTTCTTTCTTTCTTTCTTTCTTTCTTTCTTTCTTTCTTTCTTTCTTTCTTCTTCTTTTCTCTCTCTCTTTCTTTCTTTCTTTCTTTCTTCTTCTTTTCTCTCTCTCTTTCTTTCTTTCTTTCTTTCTTTCTTTCTTTCTTCTTCTTTTCTCTCTCTCTTTCTTTCTTTCTTTCTTTCTTTCTTTCTTCTTCTTTTCTCTCTCTCTTTCTTTCTTTCTTTCTTTCTTTCTTTCTTTCTTCTTCTTTTCTCTCTCTCTTTCTTTCTTTCTTTCTTTCTTTCTTTCTTCTTCTTTTCTCTCTCTCTTTCTTTCTTTCTTTCTTTCTTTCTTTCTTCTTCTTTTCTCTCTCTCTTTCTTTCTTTCTTTCTTTCTTTCTTCTTCTTTTCTCTCTCTCTTTCTTTCTTTCTTTCTTTCTTTCTTTCTTTCTTTCTTTCTTTCTTTCTTTCTTCTTCTTTTCTCTCTCTCTTTCTTTCTTTCTTTCTTTCTTTCTTTCTTTCTTTCTTCTTCTTTTCTCTCTCTCTTTCTTTCTTTCTTTCTTTCTTTCTTCTTCTTTTTTCTCTCTCTCTTTCTTTCTTTCTTTCTTTCTTTCTTTCTTCTTCTTTTCTCTCTCTCTTTCTTTCTTTCTTTCTTTCTTTCTTTCTTTCTTTCTTTCTTTCTTTCTTTCTTTCTTTCTTTCTTTCTTTCTTCTTCTTTTCTCTCTCTCTTTCTTTCTTTCTTTCTTTCTTTCTTTCTTTCTTTCTTTCTTTCTTCTTCTTTTCTCTCTCTCTTTCTTTCTTTCTTTCTTTCTTTCTTTCTTTCTTTCTTTCTTTCTTTCTTTCTTTCTTTCTTTCTTTCTTTCTTTCTTCTTCTTTTCTCTCTCTCTTTCTTTCTTTCTTTCTTTCTTTCTTTCTTTCTTTCTTTCTTTCTTTCTTCTTCTTTTCTCTCTCTCTTTCTTTCTTTCTTTCTTTCTTTCTTTCTTTCTTTCTTTCTTTCTTTCTTCTTCTTTTCTCTCTCTCTTTCTTTCTTTCTTTCTTTCTTTCTTTCTTTCTTCTTCTTTTCTCTCTCTCTTTCTTTCTTTCTTTCTTTCTTCTTCTTTTCTCTCTCTCTTTCTTTCTTTCTTTCTTTCTTTCTTTCTTCTTCTTTTCTCTCTCTCTCTTTCTTTCTTTCTTTCTTCTTCTTTTCTCTCTCTCTTTCTTTCTTTCTTTCTTTCTTTCTTTCTTCTTCTTTTCTTTCTTTCTTTCTTTCTTTCTTTCTTTCTTTCTTTCTTCTTCCTTTCTCTCTCTCTTTCTTTCTTTCTTTCTTTCTTTCTTTCTTTCTTTCTTTCTTCTTCTTTTCTTTCTTTCTTTCTTTCTTTCTTTCTTTCTTCTTCTTTTCTCTCTCTCTTTCTTTCTTTCTTTCTTTCTTTCTTTCTTTCTTCTTCTTTTCTTTCTTTCTTTCTTTCTTTCTTTCTTTCTTTCTTCTTCTTTTCTCTCTCTCTTTCTTTCTTTCTTTCTTTCTTTCTTTCTTTCTTTCTTTCTTTCTTCTTCTTTTCTCTCTCTCTTTCTTTCTTTCTTTCTTTCTTTCTTCTTCTTTTCTCTCTCTCTTTCTTTCTTTCTTTCTTTCTTTCTTTCTTTCTTTCTTTCTTTCTTTCTTCTTCTTTTCTCTCTCTCTTTCTTTCTTTCTTTCTTTCTTCTTCTTTTCTCTCTCTCTTTCTTTCTTTCTTTCTTCTTCTTTTCTCTCTCTCTTTCTTTCTTTCTTTCTTTCTTTCTTTCTTTCTTTCTTTCTTCTTCTTTTCTCTCTCTCTTTCTTTCTTTCTTTCTTTCTTTCTTTCTTTCTTTCTTTCTTCTTTTCTCTCTCTCTCTCTTTCTTTCTTTCTTTCTTTCTTTCTTTCTTTCTTTCTTTCTTTCTTTCTTCTTCTTTTCTCTCTCTCTTTCTTTCTTTCTTTCTTTCTTTCTTTCTTCTTCTTTTCTCTCTCTCTTTCTTTCTTTCTTTCTTTCTTTCTTTCTTTCTTTCTTTCTTCTTCTTTTCTCTCTCTCTTTCTTTCTTTCTTTCTTTCTTTCTTTCTTCTTCTTCTTTTCTCTCTCTCTTTCTTTCTTTCTTTCTTTCTTTCTTTCTTTCTTCTTCTTTTCTCTCTCTCTCTCTTTCTTTCTTTCTTTCTTTCTTTCTTCTTCTTTTCTCTCTCTCTCTTTCTTTCTTTCTTTCTTTCTTTCTTTCTTTCTTTCTTTCTTTCTTTCTTTCTTTCTTTCTTTCTTTCTTTCTTCTTCTTTTCTCTCTCTCTCTTTCTTTCTTTCTTTCTTCTTCTCTCTTTCTTCTTCTTTTCTCTCTCTCTCTTTCTTTCTTTCTTTCTTCTTCTCTCTTTCTTCTTCTCCTGGTCTGCTATGTTCTTGATTCACCATTTGAGCAAGCACTGATGATGTAATGGGGTCAACAAGCATGCAGTCTTCTATCCACGTACCCTTAGCATGCGGAAAGTTCTTTGCCAAGGGGCAAAAAAAAAGCACCTTGTCCCCATGTTGATGATGTCAGGACTCTCTTCCCAAAAAACCTTGGCCCAGTGGATGTGAGGGTCTGTAGGGAGACTTTTATCAGAGTCTGAATGCCCCCTTTTTAAAATATAGTGAGGGGAAAAAAGTATTTGATCCCCTGCTAATTTGTGTACGTTTTGCCCACTGACATACGATCAGTCTATAATTTTGATGGTCGGTTTATTTTAACAGTGAAAGACAGGATAACAAAAATATCCAGAAAAACGCATTTCAAAAAAGTTATACCGTATTTATCGGCGTATAACACGCACTTTTTTCCCCTTAAAATCAGGGGAAAGTCGCAGGTGCGTGTTATACTACTCGGCTAGGTTCGGATAGCTCCGCTCGGGACTACGAGTGGAGCCGAAAGTGAACGAGAGCCGCCGGAAAGAGCCGAGGACCGGCTCTGTGTATTTCGGCGCCGGCGGCGCCATTTTCAAATCGCGGACGGCGATTTTGAAGACAGGGGATCGAAGGCTGCACTGAGGCAAGGCTGCACTGATGGGCATTTAAATGTAAGTTTTTTTTCCTTAAAATTCCCTCCTAAATTGGGGTGCGTGTTATATGCCGGTGCGTGTTATACGCCGATAAATACGGTAAATTGATTTGCATTTTAATGAGTGAAATAAGTATTTGACCCCTTCACAAAACATGACTCGGTACTGGGTGGCAAAACCCTTGTTGGCAATCAGAGGTCAGACGTTTCTTGTAGTTGGCCACCAGGTTTGCACACATTTCGAGAGGGATTTTGTCCTCTTTGCAGATCCTCTCCAAGTCATTAAGGTTTTGAGGCTGACGTTTTGGTAACTTGAACCTTCAGCTCCCTCCACATTTTCTATAGGATTAAGGTCTGGAGACTGGCTAGGCCACTCCGGGACCCTAATGTGCTTCTTGAACCACTCCTTTGTTGCCTTGGCCATGTGTTTTGGGTCATTGTCATGCTGGAATACCCATCCACGACCCATTTTCAATGCCCTGGCTGAGGAAGGAGGTTCTCACCCAAGATTTGACAGGACATGGGCCCCATCCATCATCCCTTTGATGCGGTGAAGTTGTCCTGTCCCCATAGCAGAAAAACACCCCCAAAGCATAATGTTTCCACCTCCATGTATGACGGTGGGGATGGTGTTCTTGGGGTCATAGGCAGCATTCCTCCTCCTCAAAACACGGCGAGTTGAGTTGATGCCAAAGAGCTCGATTTTGGTCTCATCTGACCACAACACTTTCACCCAGTTCTGCTCTGAATCATTCAGATGTTCATTAGCAAACTTCAGATGGACCTGTACATGTGATTTCCTGATCAGGAGGACCTTGCAGACGCTGCAGGATTTCAGTCCTTCACGGCGTAGTGTGTTACCAATTGTTTTCTTGGTGACTATGGTCCCAGCTGCCTTGAGATCGTTGACAAGATTCTCCCGTGTAGTTCTGGGCAGATTCCTCACCGTTCTCCTGATCATTGAAACTCCAAGAGGTGAGATCTTCCATGGAGCCCCAGACCGAGGGAGAGTGAGTTATTTTTTGTTACTTATATTTGGGAATAAATCGCACCAACTGTTGTCACCCTCTCACCAAGCTGCTTGGCGATGGTCTTGTAGCCCATTCCAGCCTTGTGTAGATCTACAATCTTGTCCCTGACATCCTTGGACAGCTCTTTGGTCTTGGCCATGGTGGAGAGATTGGAATCTGATTGATTGCTTCTGTGGACAGGTGTCTTTTATAGAGATAACAAGCTGAGATTAGGAGCACTCCCTTTAGGAGAGTGCTCCTAATCTCAGCTCGTTACCTGTATAGAAGACACCTGGGAGCCAGAAATCTTACTGATTGATAGGGGATCAAATACTTATTTCACTCATTTAAAATGCAAATCAATTTATAACTTTTTTTTTTTAAATGGGTGTTTCTGGATATTTTTGTTATTCTGTCTCACTGGTAAAATAAACCGACCATTAAAATTATAGACTGATCATTTCTTTGTCAGTGGGCAAAATGTACAAAATCAGCAGGGGATCAAATGCTTTTTTTTTTTTTTTTTTTTTTTTCTCTCACTGCAAGTGACCCCCCAGATACCTTAAAGTCCTACCCCCCTCCCCTCCTCCTCCTTGAAAGTGTCAGGAATACACAGCACCCTAAACTTTTGGTTTTGTTGTGCTTTTTTTGGGGGGGAGGGGTTTGTTTTTGGTGGTGTTTGTATTATTTATTTTATTGTTTTGTGTGGTTTTTTTTTTTTTTTTTTTTTTGTTTTTTTGTTTTTGTTTTTTTGTTTTTTTTTGTGTTTTTTGCAGGAGAGAGAAGGAGAGAATAAACTGGGGGAGGGGTTAACTACTGGTGCACACAGTCTGGTCCAAGTTTTATTGTCAAAGCTTAATTGAACAGGCTGATTGATTACTATGTACAGCTGTACCAGTTTTAGTACATCTCTCCCATAGTCTTCTACCAAAAGACCGTACCTACTGGCAAACTTTTTAGTTTAGTTTTTAGGTTTTTTTTTTAGGGTTTTTCTTCTGCTTTGAGACTTGAATATCCATAACCTGGCCACAGATTTGCCCCATCCCCTGCTGCATGTAAGTCCTGATCTGTTCACCTACCTGGAGCAAAGAGCCTCACCAATTACTTCTACATATTGACCTCTCCTCCTTTTTTATAGTAAGACCCAATTGGGCCTTACCTTTCCTTCACAACTGATTTGTATTGATGGCCTCTAATGGTGGATTTTTATCATTCTCTCTCTTGCAGAGTATTTTTTGAAGTTGCAAAACTTCCCACTCTGGACATGAAGAGGTTAGAAGAAGAAGAAGAGGAAGAGGAATCCAAGCGATAGCCTTCATCATCATCATCCCCCTTCCTCCTGCAGAGAATCTTTTGATTTTGTATATAGGATGTAAATATATGTATGTTTTATCTTCACTTATGGATGACTGACTTGTTTTCTTTTGTACAGATGCTTAAAATATCATTGACCATATTATCCAAGTATGATAAAAAAAAAAAGTGTAATTTTTGTAAAAAAAAAAAAACACATTCTGAATATTTGGGCTTCCCTTCCCGACCTTTAAAAAAAAAAAAAAAAAAAAACCTGCCTAGCTGTTATTATAATCTTTTGGCTTCTTTGAGTGAAAAAGGCAACTGGATCTGTTACAATGTTTGGTCCATCTGAATGTCCTAACAGGCTAATTTAATTTTTTTTTTTTTTTTTTTTTTTTTTTTTTTAAATATTGAAATGGAAAAGAGATGAGCCATCAAATTCCATTTGGCTTAAGTATTAAAATTTGCTATTTTTATTTTTTTTTTTTATTTGCAAAATAAGACCATTTAAGAAGTTTTCTCTTTATAAACCTGTGCACTTGTTTAAGAAGGAACTGCCATTTTATACAATTTTTTGGAACACCTTGCTTTAGCTTTTCAGGGTGATTCAAATGTAATTTAAAAAAAAATAAAACTGAACTCTCTCTTCATGGATGGGAGAAAGAGATTAATGTCTGTTTTGCTTTTGTTTTTGTTGATATCTAGGGCTATATTACTATTTTATTTATCTTTTCTTTGTTTAATTTGCGGGGGGGGGGCTTATTTTTATTGTTGCCTTCTTGTTTGTTTTTTGTTTTTTTTGTTTTTGTAAAATGAAAACGTCTTTCCTCCTTTTCTTCTTCCTGGCTGTGATGAGATTACCTTATTTTTTTTTTTTTTTTTTTTTTTTTTGTTTGTTTGTTTTTTTTTTTTTTTTTGTTTTTCTTTTAACCACATCAATACCGGGAACGCCCCCCCCCCCCCCCTTTCCTTCCCAGACCAATTTTCAGCTTTCAGCGCTCTCGCACTTTCAATGACAATTGCGCGGTCATGCAACGCTGTACCCATATGACATTTTTATCATTTTGTTCACACAAATAGAGCTTTCTTTTGGTGGTATTTATTCACGACTCCGTTTTTTTACTTTTTGCAATTATAAGCGAAAAAAGAGCGGAAATTTGGGGGGGAAAAAAAATCAATATTTTCTTCTTTCTATTTTAAAAGAAATCCAATAAAATCAAATGTTGTCATAGATTTAGGCCAAAATGTATTCTGCTACATGTTTTTGATTTAAAAAAAAAATCCAGTTAAGTGTATAATGGTCCGTGTGATCACGAACAGATGTACGCAAATGATCATGTACAGATGTGCGCAGGTGATCACGGACATGTATGCAGATAATTATTGGGACATGTGATTTTACTTTTACTATGTGGGGGACATGTGTTTTGGGGACACGTGTGTTTTACACTGTGGGGACACTAGACTGGTGATCAGTGAGTAAAAAGCTGTAAAAAAAAAAAAAAAAACCCGCTCATACTCACCGATCACCAGCCGGCTGCAGCGATCCGCTCTCCTCTCCTCACCGACAACTTCTGTGTGAGGAGAGGAGAGCCGATTGCCTAACAACCGCCTCTGTATTCACATCACATCACATCACATGACGGCTGTGATTGGACACAGCTGTCATGTGATCAGGTGGGCCAATCACAGAGCCCTCCTGCCAATCGGAGATGCGCCGTGTCCGGGTGACATGATCTCGCCGCTGCGCGGGCGCGTGATCCCGCTCCTTCTGAGGGACGTTCCTGAACAACTACGCAGAAGGAGAGAGCGCCCACCCGGCACTTTTATGTACAGTGGCCGGGTGGGAAGTAGTTAAGTTCTTCAACTGGTTGACCCATCGTGATAGGATGCCAAACTACTAACTACCAAGTTTGAAGTTCGGGGGGACCTATGGCTGCAAATGGGCATTGTTGACCCTCTTTTCCACTTTCAGTAGCTGCGCATTTCTCACCCTAGGCTTATACTCGAGTCAATACGTTTTCCCAGTTTTTTGGTGGTAAAATTAGGTGCCTCGGCTTATACTCGAGTATATACGGTAGGTTCTTTCTAGCTTAAGCAGCGCTCAAAAAACAAAAACTCATAAAATTGTACATAAAAATTAGATAAAAGAACGTATGAGCAATAACAAACTATTTAAAATTATAAAAATCGTGACAGTCCTGGTGTTGGGTAATTTCTCATATTAGAAAGCAGCTCATAGCACTGAAGAGATGTTCCACCGTCACCACACCATGTAAATCCACTCCATATAGGAATTGAACTCACCGAACTCCTAAAAAAAAAAAAAAATGATTGCCTTAAAGGATAAATCAAGATTTAAGCTCAGCAACTGCAGGGAATTCAGTAACCATCACCCTGACAGATGAAGGATGTCCTGATCCTGAACCATCCAGACTGAACACACCTGCAATCCTCTTAATCACTTGGGCATGTAGGAGGAAAGGAATCCACATAGTGTGATACTGTAAAACTTTTATTGTGCCCCAAAAAAACACCCGACCCTTAAGATATTGCACTTACACAAAGTTCAAAAGAAAACAGCATTCAGGTAACTCGTACAGCAATGGTCATAGCAGTTCCGATAATCTCACCACCTCAGAGAAGAGCAGATCGTTCCTGGTGGTTCCTGGGAGAGACTCGGAACAAATCCCAAATCCAGCAAGCCGTGTGGTCTCCCCTAGACGCGATTCAACATTCTGTCTTTGTCCATGCTGTACGAGTTACCTTTATGCTGTTTTGAATTGAACTTTGTGTAAGTGTAATATCTGAAGGGTCGGGTGTTTTTTTTTTGGGACAATAAAAGTTTTACAGTATCACACTATGTGGATTCCTTTCCTCCTATATGCCAGAGTGCTTAAGAGGATTGCAGGTGTGTTCAGTCTGGATTGTTCAGGATCAGGACATCCTTTCATCTGTCAGGGGTCGATCATTACTAAATTCCCATGCTGATGTCCTGCAGTTGATGAGCTTAAATCTGGATTTATCCATTAAGGCGATCGTTTTTCTAGGAGTTCAGTGAGTGCAATTCCTATAGGGAGTGGATTCACATGGTGCGGTGACGGTGGAACATCTCTTCAGTGATATGAACTGCTTTCTAATATGAGAATTTACCCAACTCCAGGACTGTCACAATTTTTATAGTTTTAAATAGTTTGTTTTTGCTCATACGTTCTTTTATCTAATTTTTTATTTACAATTTTTGTAAATTTAAACACAGTTTTTGTTTTTTAAACACTGCTTAAGCTACAAAGAACCTACTCTCTTGGAACTCTTTTTTTGCCTTCTTTTTAAAATATAACCTTTATGTAATCTCGACTAGATTGTCATAAGATCATTTTTTTTTTTTTTTTTTTTTTTTCCCCCCCTGTGAGAATTAGTCATTTTGGAGGACCTGAATTGTGGATGCTATAACCAAAAAATGGTAGACAGAAGGCAAAGGACTAGTCACTAGTATTGCTATGCCTTGTTCTGTACTGTATCTCTTATTCACGTGCGGGGAATGCCTTGGCCACTTATGATTGGCAATCTGCAGTGACACTTTCCTGGTGGGATAGCTCAGGTGCATTTTAGACTAGTTTGAACATATCTTGGCTTATCCCTATAGAAGAAGTGGAGGAAGCACAGATCCCCAGAATCAATGAAGCAGGGAGATCCTTGCAGTGCAGGTCTTCAGGTACAGCTTCCTCTCCAGCAAGGAGAACAGTGAGCAGCACAGTAGTGACCTCACCAAATCTCACTCCAAATCTGGTGAGATTAGCAGTCACAGCCAGCTGTGCATTAGATAATCTTGCAGATATACAGCTATGAGGCTACAGAACAGAGGTGAATAGGCACAGATTTAGAGAATGATTGAACCCGGAAATGGGGAGTTCTTTGCACCCAAGGTCCTCCAGGGTACAGCTTCCTTTCCAGCAAGGAGAACAGTGAGCAGCACAGGAGTGACATCTTCAAATCTAGTGAAATGAGTAGTCAAAAGAAAGCAGTGCTTTAGATCAGTGGTTCTCAACCACAGTCCTCGAGTACCCCCAACAGGCCATGTTTGCAGGTTTTTCTTTATCTTGCACAGGTGCTTTAAAGTGGTTGTAAACCACCCCCCCAAAAAAAGAAAACCTGCAAGACAAAGGCATAATGAGCTAGTATGCATAGCATACTAGCTCATTATGAATTACTTACCTTAGCTTGAAGCCCCCGCAGCGGTCCTCGTACACCGATCCGGCCGGCTCTCGGAGTTACCTCTGGGTATCGTGGGCTCCAGGGCTGTGATTGGCCGGAGCCGCGATGCCGCCAGTAACAGCATACTAGCTGAAGCAACGTCACGGAAGTACCATTGCTTCAGTGCGCATGTGCCGATGACGACGGCACATGCTGACACCGGGGATATCTCCTAAACCGTGTAGGTTTAGGAGATATCTGGGGTAGCTACAGGTAAGCCTTTAATTTTTAGGCTTACCTGTAGTCAAAAGTGGTTGTAAAGGGTTTACAACCACTTTTAAATCAGAGTCAATGTCTTGGTATATTGGACAGCTAGTCTAGGAGAAATTCCCAAAACATGGCCTGTTGGGGGGGGTACTTGAGGACTGAGATTGGAACCACTGTTTTAGATGATCTCAGATGTTACAGCTATGAGACTACAGAACAAAAGCGCCTATTTTTCAGGAGGAATTCTACACAAAGGGTATCATTTTCATGATACTGCTAAGGAACAATCCCCGTTTTCTGTATGTCTCCTATTGGACAGCTAATCTTCATATTTGAGTTCAGGTCTACTTTATAGAAAAATTCTCATAAACAAGTGAAACTAATCGTAGAGCTTCACAGCCAATAGTACTGCTGGGCTAAATTCAAAAATGTGACTCAATTTTCCTGAGTAACTTTAGCTAGGCCTAATGTAGCTCATTTAGGGGTCGCTGGCATTGTTCTTCATGGAGTGTGTGCTGTGTAGCGTCATCTCTTTCTGCTTCCTATATCTCCAAATACTTTTAAACATAGAAGAAGGCTTGAAATTAACTGGTGCCTATTAGAAGTCCTAGTATTGATTTTTTTTTTTTAGATCAGTTTGCAAGAAGCCTACAGTTGGTGTGTTTGAAAATTCCACTCCTAGGTGTGGAGGTACCTTGTATAGTCACCTGACCCTCACACTTGTATGAGCTTGTTGGATATTGAATTAAAAAAAACATGGGCTTCAATATGGAGTTGCCTCAATCATCATCCATGTAGCTCTAACAGTCCCCACATTTATGGAAAAGCTTTCCACAAGATTTTGGAGTGTGTCTGGGAATTTGTGAAACCATCTAGTGATGTTGGATGAGAAGACATGACTTGCAGTCTGTTTCAATATATCCCAAAGGTGTTCGATAGGGTTGAGTTCAGGTACTGATGTTTGGTGAGGAGACCTGATCCCAAAGGCGTTCAGTAGGGTTGAGGTCAGGTCCTGACGTTGTATGAGAAGACCTGATCCCCCAAGGGGTTCAGTGGTGTTGAGGTCAGGTCCTGATGTTGAATGAGAAGATCTGATGCCAAATGCTTTCAGTAGGGTTGAGGTAAGGGCGTTACGTTGGATGAGAAGACCTGATCCCAAAGGCGTTCAGTAGGGTTGAGGTCAGGGCTCTGATATGGATGAACTTGTCAACCATGCCTTCACCGAAGTGTTACCACAAGGTTGTAAATTGTCTAAATGACTTTGTATGATGTAATATTGACAGCTCCCGTCACTAGAAATATCTGAAATTAGGCCTGGCTCAAACCTATTTTTTTTTTTTTTTTTGTGCATTTTCAGTTTTCCAGAAACACAGTACAGTCCATTTAACATGGTTTCTTATTGGTCATGTTCACAGGTGCATTTTATGCAAAGGGCAAGGAACTTTTTTCTGGTTTTTGGTTCCATAGATTTCAATGGATCAAAAACATGTATTGAAAAATCCAAATCGCAACCTGCATAGGTGTGAATCAGGCCTAATCCTTAGTCATAGAGTAGGTGTGATGGTCAGGTGCCCATGTAGTCTATAAGGTTTGGCGGTAATAGCTCTTCAGCCCACTCATTGGATGTTATGAATATGATTGTGCCCTATACTGTCCAGATAATTCTTATTCATATATATTCATTTTACTACTTAAAAAAAAAAAAAATCCAAAAAGGACTTGGTTATCTTAGTCAAGGACAGCTAGTAATGTTCTACAGTGGTTTTTTAGTTATGGTTAAAGCCCTGACAAGATTCTCTTGTCTGTGTCCCATTGGGCAATTGTTTCATTAATTTGTTCCGCAAAGCACAATTATTAAGAGATCTCTCCAAGGTAAGATAAATCCTCTTAGGCTGGCCATAAACAGTTCAAATCTTGGCTGGTTCAGCAGGAATCAGCTGAGATTCAAGCCATGTTTGGGCAGGCTGAATGTACCAACTTAAGCTATTGATCAACTTGGGTACAACCAGCCTGCTGGATTTTATTTGCGATTATTGCTAGTGGCTGCTATATTCGATAACAGTAATCACCATCTTCTCCCGGAGGGGTGGCAGGGGATGCTGTCCCCACAGGGAGAATACAATGTCTCGGCGGGGGGGGGGGATTCCCGTGGGCCTTTGGGATCAGGTCTTCTCTTCCAACATCAGGATCTGACCTCAGTCCTACTTGTGACAGAACGTCCCACACTCCACTTGAGTGCTTTCATCATATACCACTTCCTCCCAGTCTGAATATAGATATCAGATATTCCAACCGATCCCAACAACAAACAAGGCAATACTCGTTTGGTTGCTGAACATGGACTGTTTTATTTGAGATCTCACACAAATATATAAAGCAGGATGACAATAAAAACTGTAACCAGAAACCTAATTAACATGAGCTAGTTATCTAATCTAATATTTACCCAGACTTGGTGACTCAGAGATATGACCTTTCAGGGTAGACTTGCCGTCTCCTCACTCCCAACTTACAATACACGTAATTAGAAACATCTCCCAATAGTTTTCTAGGAGACAAAGGTGTGTTAATGAGCACAATAAACTATTGGATGAAAGATCTCATTAATCAGCATTCCTTTCACATACATCTGTCCACTGAGTCCCAAGCTGGAAGAGACCATCATGGCCTTCTTAATAATGTCCTTTTGTATTACATAACAGAATATCTTCCTAAATGCTTGTACAGTGGAACCTTGGATTATGAGCATAATCCGTTCCAGTAGAATGCTTGCAATCCAAAGCACTCGCATATCAAAGCGAGTTTCCCCATAGAAGTCAATGGAAAGGAAGAGAATTTGTTTCACATTGACTTCTATTGCATGCAATACCGCATGTGGTGGGGCGCCGGAGAGCCTCAGAAATACTCAGGGACAGCTCGGCTGTCACCACATTAGCTTGAATTCTGCTCGTTTTGCGAGACAACACTCGCAAACCGAATCGGGATTTTTAAAAAAAAATTGCTTGTCTTTCAAAATGCTTGTTAACCGCGGTTCCACTGTAGCTCCCTCAAATGCCAAGGCCCATAGTCGGTAGGCAAGAAGCTAGCATTCAGTCCCCTCCAAAAGCCTCTGTCCCGGGTGAGTCTGTCACACTACTAACCTCCTTTAGGATTGGGTCTTTTCTTCCAACATCAGGATCTGACCTCAACCCTACTGAACACCTTTGGGTTCGGATCTTCTCATCCAACATCAGAACCTGACCTCAACCCTACTGAGCTCCTTTAGGATTGGGTCTTTTCTTCCAACATCAGGATCTGACCTCGACCCTACTGAACACCTTTGGGATCGGATCTTTTCATCCAATACCAGTACCGGACCTCAACGCTACTAACACCTTTGAGATCTGGTCTTCTCATCCAACATCAGTACCTGACCTTAACCCTACTGAACAACCCGTGGTTGCAGGAAAGAAATTTGCACCATATATGACCGACCTTAGACAGTTGTCACAGGAACAAGTCTCCTGTTTAAAGGATTTCCTCTTCATTTCTGCTATTGATTTTCTGTCACAGTAGTCACCAGGAAAAACTTGGTGAATTTTCCTTTGTTACTTGCTACAAAGTTACAATCTAAACAGAAAGGAGGAAATGCTTGTTCCTGCCTGCAGTAGACTGAAGACACCATCTCAGCCTAAGCAATGTATCTGGAATGGAACTCTAGGATTGCTCTTTAATATTAAATAATTTTTAAAAATGGCACATTTTTGGAAAAATTATATTATGACAAGAAATGTATTTATGCAGCTTGAAATTTCCACATTAAGTTTTAATATTCTACAATCAGCGCATTTCATGACACATTTGGAGTTTAAAAGATTGGGAATATGTAGAGCACAACAGCAGGTTAGTGTGAGCCCCTTTTTACCATGAAGAGAACTTTAGCTTAGCATTTGTAGGTAGAACATATCTTGAACAAGGAAGAAGAATCACGGAACTCCTGGTTGTAATACAGTCCAAAAGAATTTTATTCAAACACAAAATAAAAGAACATTTTAGATTGGCAAGGAATGGACACATCAGATATAATGATGAAATGCGCCTGGGCTGATGACATAATTGACATTTGGTAAATTAGAGAAGCCACTTTGGCCACGGCCATCATTGGTTTCAAACATTTATATTCAACTGTAAGAATGAAAAAGTCTTATTGGCGACTGCCGACCCATGACCAGTTGACCTATTACTACTAGGCTACAAAGTGGATCATCCCTTTAACACCCAATATGTATTACTACAAATGCTTTTTTAATTTTAGAGTTCTGGATGTGATTTATACTCAGCATTGATCTACAAGGTGTAAATACCACTGCAAATTGTCGACTAGTCCTTCTGTAAAGCAATATAAAGACAGGCCACACGCTACATCCGTTGGTGTTCAACAAAGTGTAATTGTTCTAGGTGGTTCACACACCCCACCAGACTCATCTCCGTTGTGTTTGACCCTAAAATAAGGCTTAAAGGGTATGTCCAGGCATTGCCTAAATTTACCTCAAACCTCTTGCTTTCTCTCTAGCACAGTCATTCTCAACCAGGGTTTAGTGGAACCGTAGGGTTCCTTCAGAAGTTGCAAGGGGTACCTTGAGCTGTGGCTGAGTGACCTCCTATTTGATATGCTTGCATGACACCAGGGCCAAACAACATGACCGAACCAGAAACATGACACCAATTAAATTTTTAGCTGTCTGTAAGGTGACATTCTGACGACCAATGTAAGGGACATTTTTCCCACTGGCTGCCAAAGTAAGGAGCATTCTTACCATTGACCCATCAATGTAAGGGGCATTTTTCCTTTTACCACCAATATAAGGGCACTCATCCCTAAAGGAGCATTCTTCCCACTGACCAACAATGTACGGGATATCCTTCCCACTGACCACCAAATAAAGGGACATTCTTCCCACTGATCACCAATGTAATGAGCATTCTTCCTACTGATCACCAATGTAAGGGGCATTCTTCCCACTGATCACCAATGTAAGTTGCATTCTTCCCACTGGCCACCAATGTAAGGAACATTCTTCCCACTGATCACCAATGTAAGGAACATTCTTCCCACTAACCACCAATGTAAGGGACATTCTTCCCACTGACCAACAATGTAAGGGACATTCTTCCCACTGATCACCAATGTAAGGGGCATTCTTCCCACTGACCACCAATGTAAGGAACATTCTTCCCACTGACCACCAGTGTAAGGAACATTCTTCCCAATGACCATCTATATAACATGCAATTTTCCCACTGACCACCAATGTAAGGGACATTCTTCTCACTGACCACCAATGTAAGTACCATTCTTCCCACTGATCCCCCGTGTATGGAACATTTTTCCCACTGACCGCCAATGTAAGGGGCATTTTTCCCCACACACCACCAAAATAAAGGGCATTTTCTTACTGAACCCCAGTGAATTGGTTTAAACCAAGGTTCCTCAGGAACCCAAAATTATTTTGTGGTTCCACTGCGGGAAAGTTTGAGAAAGGCTGCTATAATGTTTTGTATGTAGCAGCATTCTTTGTAGCAAGAAACTGTTTGTTTTTATCATCAGGCTTGTAAAGGTCTAGAAGGGGCAGTTGCTGGCCGTTCAGTTTCTATTGCATTAGAACTACATCTCCCAAGAACCTTTTCCCTACACATAGCATGTAGGCAGGTTCTTAGGTGTCGGGGTGTGTGAACTGCCTCGAACAATAAAGCTTTTTTGGTATATATAAGTACCAACAGACGTGCAGTTTGGCTTGCCTGGATATGGCATCCTGAGGTTTGGGCATTAGATGAGCCCCAGAGAAGCCCTTGAACCCGAGGCTGGTTTGTGCAGCCGAGTGAGCTTGGAGTGGTGCGATTCCTTTTTTTTGGTCTTTCTGTAAAAATAAAGAACCTGGTTTATGTTAAAACAAAGTCATAAAAGTTTGAATTCCCATCTTGGTTTTCCATTGTACAATAAAAGAGCAATGGGTTTTGTAGAACAGTCGGTTTAGTATCAGATCATTCCATTTTAATTAATTTCCTTTGAAAAGAGGGCTAACTGATGAAACCTTTGTCATAAAAAACAAAAATCAATCATCTTAAAAAAAAATAATAAATTAATAATAAAACTGACAACATCAAAACAACTGCCATATGACAAATTAAATGTTCCTATCGAATACAGCTGACAATAAAATGCATGCTCCCAACCTGGGACACCCCAAACAAAGGCGTTTTTATACCAGGTTCTCTGCGCTTCGTTGTGGGAGCTCCGGAAGAATCTCAGTAAGTTCTGAGCTCTCAGCCTGTGGAGTCTCCCGCCTTTTTCCAGCCTCTAGTGCTTGTTGATGATATACCCTGTTGGCCGACAGACACATGAGGGCGTTTATCTGAAAGAAAAGGGAGACCGGTGTCTGCCTTTGGGTTCAAAAATTCCTAACAAAAAAAAAAATCTTAATGGTTATTTTTATTGGTACCTAAACTAGAGGTCCAAGAAGAAGCACCTAAAGCCCAACTCCAAATATTTTAAAAAAAATCCTCCCCATTATTTTTTTTTTAGAAAATGTCCAAAAGCAATACTCACCCTCCCCACGCTCCAGAACTGCACTCTTCATCCTCCTCCAAACCCAACCATCTTTCCTCTTCCAGGTTGAATGACCCACCATCATTCAACCCAATTCCTGTAGACCAGGGCGTCCAGTACCCACCCTCTGGGAGAGTGGCTTCAAGACTACCAGGAGGCTAAATGTAAAGAACATCTTTACTTAACACCATTCTCCCCATCATTGAGGACTTGTCTATCACCACTGCAGGTAGAGGAGCAAGAAAACATCTTGAGGATAGGACCTCACATTGAGTCAGTCAGTGGATTTAAACATGCTTGCTCCCTCAACATCCAAACCACGAGCCTACCTGACACCCCCTCCATTCCTTTTGGCCCATCACTGGTCTACCTGACTGGCCATTAGGAATGTGTGGTAGGCAGGAGGGGGTGAAGAGCTTTTAGGACCAGGGTTTGAGCATACAGGGAGAAATGAAAGATCCAAGTAGACCTATTAACATTAAGACTAGAATTATATTAAAACTTAGGAAGCAATGCAAAGACCCGTCATATGTTTGATTCTCTTAATTCTTGGAGTGGGGTGTCTTTGTCTCTTTTTCCTCTAAAGAGTCCACCAGAATTCAGCAAGGCTTCATTGCGTGACAAAAGCATGTAGTTCAAAGGTTGTTTCTTTTTTTTTTTTTTTTAATTCTGTAGCTCTTTTTTATGATACACTATATGGCCACAGTTTGTGGACACCTATCCACCATACATACACTTGTGTGGCTAGAACTATGTGGGCCCCCATTCAAATAAGTTTAGTCGTTTGCATTGAAGGGTACAGTTAATGCTACAGCATACAGAGAGCCTTTCTCAACCTTTTTAACATGGAGGAACCCTTGAAATAGCATTCCAGTCTCAGGGAATCTTCCTACTGTCCACCAATGAAAGGAGCACTTTCGCTTTGACCACCAATGTAATGCACATTCATCCTACGGACCACCAACGTAAGAAGCATTTTCACTGTGACCACCACTGTAATGCCCCGTACACACGGTCAGATTTTCCGATGGAAAATGTCCGATCGGAGCGTGTTGTCGGAAATTCCGACCGTGTGTGGGCTCCATCGGACATTTTCCATCGGATTTTCCGACACACAAAGTTTGAGAGCAGGATATAAAATTTTCCGACAACAAAATTGTCGGAAATTCAGATCGTGTGTACACAAATCCGACAGACAAAGTGCCACGCATGCTCAGAATAAATAAAGAGATGAAAGCTATTGACCACTGCCCCGTTTATAGTCCTGACGTACGTGTTTTACGTCACTGCGTTTAGAACGATCGGATTTTCCGACAACTTTGTGTGACCGTGTGTATGCAAGACAAGTTTGAGCCAACATCCGTCGGAAAAAATCCTAGGATTTTGTTGTCGGAATGTCCGATCAATGTCCAACCGTGTGTACGGGGCATAAGTGACATTCACTCTACTGTCCACCAATGTCCCAGGGAATTCCTGATAATAATCACTATAACTACAGCTCATGGTACATTGGCGTGATTGCCACATTTATGGTTATTGGGAGGAAACTCCACCCCCCCCCCACCCCCCCCACCCCCCCCACACACACACACACACACACACACACACACACACTTTACAGATATCTTAAAAGATCATTGTTGTCATTGGGAACTCACCTGAGAGCTAGAAATCTCTTATTGCTCAAGCAACCTTTAAAAGAACCCAAGGGCTCCATGGAACACTGATTAAAAAAGGTGGTTTAAAAAATTGTTTGCTTCCAACCTTGTGGTAACAGTTGGGGAAGACCCCTTTCTGCTCCAATAGGACTGTGCCCTATTGGAGCAGAAAGGGGTCCATAAAAACTATGATGGGTTGGGTGTGAAGGAACTTAAGTGTCCTACACAGAGCCCTGACCGCAACCCTACTGAACCCCAACAGCCTCACTTAGAAAACTTTACAGACTACAGGGTTGGGTACCTCTTGGGTCGAACTTGGATTACACCTCCTGGTCCATAAACTTAGGTGCTATTATGTTAATTATTAATTCTCTGACATTAAAGAATAGAGATAAACTATATGGACAAAACTCTAAGGTCCTCCTCCAAGTCATTGGTCTACACAAAGCCCTGACCTCAACCCTACCGAACCTCAACAGACTCACTTAGATACTTTACAGACTAAAGGGTTGGGTACCTCTTGGGTTGAACTTTGATTATACTTCCTGGTCCAAAAATGTAGGTGGAATTGTTATGTTAATTATTAATTATCTTACATTAAAGAATAGAGATACACTATATGGCCAAAACTATGAGGTCCCTCCTCCAAGTGATTAGTCTACACCAGTGGTGTCCAAACTATGGCCCTCCAGTTGTTAAGGAACTACAACTCCCATCATGCCTAGTCATGTCTGTGAATGTCAGAGTTTTACAATGCCTCATGGGAAGTGTAGTTCCGCAACAGCTGGAGGGCTGTAGTTTGGACACCCCTGGTCTACACAAAGCCCTGACCTCAACCCTACCTAACCCCTTTGAGATTAATTGGATGGCAAGCCAGGACTTCTTCTCCAACATCAGTTCCTGGCCTCACAAATTGGCACAAATTCCCACAGAAACCCTCCAAAATCTTGTAGAAAGTCTTCCCAGAAATTTTATAACCACAAAGGATGCCCATCTCCATAATAATGGCCATGGTTTTGAAATGGGCTTTCCAACAAGCTTATGTAGGTGTAATGGTCAGGTTTCCACAAACTTCAGGTGATTTAGTGTATAATGGAACCATTTACAAACATTCATGAAAATATTATAGTAAAAACAGAATTCTTTACACAATTTATGCGCACAAAATTAGGAAAAAATAATGAAATGAATAAAATGTCCATTTTATGAAAACATTTTTGTCTTCTTTATTTTGTCATTTAAATAAGACCTTTGTTCTAATTTCATAAAACTCTGCTCTATTCATTTCACCTGGAAAGGTTTGTTTCCAATTTGGCACAATTTCAGATGTTCAGAACATTACGGTTTCCCTTATGCCCCGTACACACGATCGGACTTTCCGACAACAAAACCGTGAATTTTTGTTCGAAGGATGTTGGCTCCAACTTGACTTGCATACACACGGTCACACAAATGTTGGCCAACAATTACGAACGTAGTGACGTACAAGACGTACATGTTATCTCCATTACGAACGCTAGTTATATTTTGTCTGATGGACTTGTGTACACACGATCGGAAAGTCAGACAACAAACATTTGTTGGCAGAAAATTTGAGAACCTGCTAGCCAACATTTGTTGGGGGAAGGTCCGACAACAAATGTTCGATGGAGCATACACATGGTCGGACTTTCCGCCAACAAGCTCACATGCAACATTTGTTGTCGGAAAATCCGATCGTGTGTACGGGGCATTAGTCCGTAGGGTTCAATATTGAGTTGACTCACACTTTGCAGCTATAACAGCTTCGACTCTTCTGGGAAGGCTGTCCACAAGGTTTAGGAGTGGGTCTATGGGAATGTTTGACCATTCGTCCAGAAGTGCATTTGTGAGGTCAGGCACTGATGTTGGACGAGAAGGCCTGGCTCGCAGTCTCCGCTCTAATTCATCCCAAAGGTGTTCTATTGGTTTGAGGTCAAGACTCTGTGCAGGCCAGTCAAGTTCCTCCAAATCATTTGGTGGTGGGGGGGGTTATGGTGTGGGGTTTTTTTTTTTCAGGGGTTGGGCTTGGCCCCTTAGTTCCAGTGAAGGGAACTCTTAAGGCGTCAGCATGCCAAGACATTTTGGATAATTTCATGCTTTCAACTTTGTGGGAACAGTTTGGGGATGGCCCCTTCCTGTTCCAACATGACTGCGCACCAGTGCACAAAGCAACGTCCATAAAGACATGGATGAGCGAGTTTGGGGTGGAGGAACTTGTCCTGACCTCAACCCAATAGAATAGAACACCTTTGGGATCAATTGGAGCGGAGACTGCAAACCAGGCCTTCTCTCCAACATCAGACCTCAAAAATGCACTTTTGGAAGAATGGCCCAAACATTCCCATAGACACACTCCTAAACCTTGTGGACAGCCTTCCCAGAAGAGTTGAAGGAATATGAAATCAGACTTCAGTTGGGCTTGCATTCGTATCTCCCTGGTCTAACTTAGCTCTTACCCTTGCCCTACTAAAATGTAATCCATACATTCTCTAACTGAATCTTCACATCATTTATTCGTTTCAGCATTTTAATAAATTCACCCATAGAGACACATCTAAAATAACCAAGAAAAAATTTAATATTGTTTTAAAATCTTTTACATTTCACAATTAGCGATTCACAGCAAGCAAATCCATAAACCAAATAATAAAATAGGAAAAAAACAAAAAAACAGAAAAAAAACAAAAAAACGCTTAACACAAATTCCTGACGGACCGAGGCCTTTGTATTTGTGTCGGGCCGTATGTGTATATGGATGTATGTATTATACTTATACATACAGATAAGCTCACATTTGGGTTTAGCACCATTTGGAAGCCCCTAGTACATTTAACTATCAATGCATTTTATAAAACTCATTAGATACCGCCAATCTATTGATTATAGAAGAAGGCAGTTTGGTTGTTCCAATTAGTTGGCGCCGTTATGTACTAGACTTGATGCTTATTACAGTTAATATACATTTTGAGGTCCTCTATTGGGAATGGGGAATACAGTGTGTGTGTGTGTGACAGTTTAAATGCCTTACCTAAATACAGGGATATAACAAGCTTATGTATTACAAGCTGGTTAGTGGAAGGGGAATAAATAATGTAGGGCTCATCTCCGATATGGAGATTCCTAGTCCCAAGTCTATCCCCTGTTTTTCCGTGTCTAGACTATGCTAGGTGTACCTGTCTCTTGCGTCTGCCCAATGTATCCGCTGTATTAGTCTACAGAATTAAGAAAAAGGGGGCATCTCCGGATGTAGTTAAAGCTGAACTCTTCTCCCCAACCTTCTTAATTAAAATGCCTTTATATGAACTACCCATCGAAGTAATTGGACATCCATGGGCCATTCATAGACTGGGGGATCCACCAACTCTAGTTAGCAATGCCTTCTGAAAACCACAAGGGGGGGGGGGGGGCTGTTTCATGACCAGTCACCCTGTTTAGGGGCAGAGGGCAATGGTGACTGGTCAACTGTACCCCCCTGCAATAATAATAAATAAATTAATCCACAAACTAGGCAACACCGAGAAGACTAAAGGAAGGTTTGAGGTCTACAAGGAGATGGCCACAGCTCACTAATAGGAAATTAATGTTAGCAGGAGTTCAGCTTTAAAGATGTTATACCAGATATGGAGAAGACATGCTTTCTAAAAAATAAAAAAGCATCCTATTTTTTTATCTCAGCAGTAGAATTATAATTTGGACCAATTTCATCCATGCCTTCAAAAATTGACTATGGTGGTTTTAGTTTATGGCGTATGCATTACTTGCCTCTATTTTTTAAAACTGGAATTTACATTAAATCATTCTATATTGATTGTTCAGTCTAATTCCGACTAAAGATGTGCAAATATTTTAAAATGTATTTATAAAATTTTAATAAATAGAGTTTATGACATTTAGGCTGTTTCAATGCACAGTCCCAATGTTGTCTTTTAGCTGGTGTCTAATAGACCATAATGGATAGGTTCCTTCTCAAGCCTCAAGAAGATTATCGTCTTTATCTTTTCTATCCATATTGGTAAGAAAGCAACCTTTTAGCTGTTATCTAATAGACCATAATGGATAGGTTCCTCTTAGGCTGTTTCAGTGTATAGTCACAATGTTGTCTGTTAGATGTTATCTAACAGACGAGAATAGGTTCCTTCTCAATCCTCAAGATTATCATCGTTATCTTTTCTATCCATATTGGTAACCTTTCATTGGTCTACTCAAAATATTGGGGTACAAACTTTCGAAAAAACCCTTGTTTTCCTTCTTCAAGCATGGTTTAATGAAAATGAAATTTGGCGCTTCCAATATGTTCAGTTGGTCAATGGAAGGTATCCCTTACTTTGAGCACCCATCTTTCCCATGAGCACCCAACTTTTCCAACTTTCACCAGTGCCTTCAGGCAGAAGCTGGGGTCTGGGAAGTACTTTTTTCTTTAAATGTTTATTTTTCTTAGATTTTTTTATTACATTTTCATGCTAGGTCTGCTATTGTGAGAACCTTGTAGGCTATCATTGCAGACTTCCTTCTGAAACTGCTTGTTGCCCATCTTTCTAAGTCAATGGCACCTGGAACAAGTAAGTGAATGTCATGATCTGCATACTTGATCCAGGTTAGTACCAATACTGAAGCCAACATAGTACTGTAGGACATTCAGGCAACTGGTCTGCACAAGAACAAGGCCAGAAGTGAAAACCCAAGATGTTCTCCAACCAGAAATTTAGGCAACTAGAAACTAATTTATAGAAACAACTAATTTT
This sequence comes from Aquarana catesbeiana, assembly GCF_042186555.1. Taxonomy (NCBI): domain Eukaryota; kingdom Metazoa; phylum Chordata; class Amphibia; order Anura; family Ranidae; genus Aquarana; species Aquarana catesbeiana. Next base: position 310,892,389 of record NC_133332.1, on the reverse strand, counting down.
AAAATGAGGTTAGCACTGAAAAGCCAAGAGGTTCTCCAAGCAGATGGTCCCTCTGAGACAAGTAGAGCTGAGTATTTCCATTAGTTTAGCGCTTAGCATAGAAGCTTCTTGCAGAATAAAAGGTGCTTGAGCATCAAGTGCAAAATATGCATAACAACTACTTATTTTTTTAAATGACCTTATGACCTGGAAGGAAAAAAAACTCTTTAGCCACTGATAGAACTTCCTTCCCTATTGTAAATACAAATAACTCAATCTTACTGTAGGACCTATCTAAGTCTCCACTAGTTGTATATGTTCACTGGTCCAGGTTTAGACTTTGGGGTGACCCATGCCCACAGTTTATATTGCTTCTTTTATCTGTTCTAATGAGTTGGATAAGGCACCCATTAGAAGTCCAGTAATGCTTTAATGTAAGCTTGGATAGCTGCTTAGGTTATTGTGCAGATGTTAAATCTAAGCTTAACCCCTTGGCACCGACCACCTCCCTGCCCTTTAAGAGTTCTAAAAGCTTGAGGTGGCAGCGGGCATTTAGGTCATATGACTGCTTTGATTGGCTGTCACAGCGGTCACATTATCGGAAAGCTCCCGATGCATACTTGCGATCTGCCAGCAACCACGCTGGAAGTATGCAGGGAGCTTGTTCTCATTACGGTAAGTAATTTACACAGGGCCGCATATATGCAGCCACTCGGCGTTAAGGCCCTTCCGTGGACACAGCCTGCTCTCCCCTATGGACAGTCAGATATAAACAGACCGTCTGTCCGTTTACACCCAACTGCCATCTGATCCAGACGGCTAAGGAACGATCCCCATCCATCTGTTTTTAGCAGAAAGGATCGGATCAGATGTTGGCTGGTGTCAATGGACACATGTCCGTTGACACCTGCCACTCCATAGAGGAGACTGGAGGGTTCAATCGGGTCCACCTGAAAAACTAACAGGCGGACCCGATCGGTCCACCCCTGGGAAAGGGCCAATACAGTTAATTTTCTTTTGTAGGGTTGGAGATCGTGCTGGACTGACTCAGTCAGTTGTGGGTCAATGGCTGGGTGATGTTGGGGGCAGATAGGAAGAGTTTTCTTCCAATGCTTTCTGCTCGACTACAACAGACGAAGGTGGTTAGCCCTTTATTGGGGGCCTGGCCTGCTTCCTTTAGGTACAGCCTTGAGGTCGTTTCCAAACTTACTAGTAGAGGTAGAAAAGTGAGGAGCGCCCAATCTCCAATGATATGCAAGTCGAGATTTCAATCTAAGACCATTTATTAAAAGTAGCAATAAATGGTCAAGCCCATACTTTAGCCTTCTTGAAAACAGCCACAGCCTGAGTAGAAAAGTCTGTCCTCTGCCAGCATACTGCAGAGCAGGATCCTTGCTTTGTGTAGAGCTCCAACACGCCCCATGCCAAGTTAAAGCTAAAGCTCTTCAATCAGCTGGGAGCAAGAGCTTTGTAGATTGAGGAGCTCCAGCTCTGACTCAACAGGGAGCATGTGGGACCTCTGCAGAGAAACTACTGCTTTCTCAGAGAAAGCAAGGATCCCACTCTGCAGCATGCTGGCAGGGGATAGGATTTTATACTCAAGCTGCAGCTGCTTTCTTAAAAAAAATAAGACTTTGCATACCTGGAAGGTTTTTCGTGGATTTAAACTGAACTTTCAGTTGGCCTTTAAGCGTAATACAAATAAGAAGAACTTTCTTGATTAGGTTTCATTTGAAATGCTTATTTTTTCATTATGATATGGTGGAGACACAAGCTAGCAGGAGGGTTAATAGTAAGCAGTAGATGCAACAGTGGGTTTGAGCCATAGCAGTCTGCGATGTAGTCTAAGCCTAGGACAAGACTAGGGGGCTTCAGCATTTCTCATAAAATGGTCAATAGAATGAAAGGCTAGGATAAAGGTTTGGTTGACCAATATATTTTGGGAAGTGGTCCTTAAAATGTCTTAACGTTGTTGGATTTTGGAGTTGTTTTTGATATTGCTAAGTAAATTTAAGATTTTAGAAGTATTTTGCTTGGGTAACCAAACACCGGAATTGAGGAGCTTCTTAAAATTAAGGATTCTTCTAGACTATTATAAAAAGGGTATGCAAACTAATAATGATTATTATGGAAGGTTATTTAGCTTGATAGATGAACCAAAGTTGGAAGACCCATCCAAGTGTAGTATTATCAGTATCAATTGATATGATACAATATACATATATTGTTTGACAAGCTCGTATTAACACCTGAACCTGGAACACGCAATACTTAACTTCTGTATATTGTAGACTTGTAGACACATTTTTTAAATATAACTTTGAAGTCAACTTTACCAAGTTTTACCCATTATATCCTAATCTACAACAAATAAAATGATGTCCGTTGCTTCAGTGGCATGAGCGGAAAACATCAGTACTTTCTCTTTAGGTATACAGTGCTCCATTGTAGAGGTGGAATTTATCTATCATCGTTAGGACGTTGTAAGCTGGATACAAAGGGCAGACCAGCTATGGAAACCGCTATCCGTATTATTAGGAGTCCATTAAAATGATAGGAATTAAAAAGATGATATTATGAACATAATATGAAGACAGTTTTTTTGTACTTTAGTCCCCAGCTCGGAGTTTAAAACTTTGAACGGCCGGCCTGGCCAGTAACTCGAAGCACAGCATAGTTGAAAGCTGCCCCTATCATATAAGTGAGCTGCAAAGGAACATACAGAAGAGAGAATACACAATGTGTAAGCAGTGATTATTTTGTCTGTGATAATATATAATATATCCTGTCCTACAATATTGATACAATGCACCAAAAAAATGATTGGCATCATTGCTTGATTCTTAACCCCTTTCCAACCCTCCTGGCAGCCCTTTAACTGGCTCTTAATGCCAGGGGGCAGAACAGATCCCAGTCATGTGATCACTGTGATTGGTTGTTCCAGTGGTCAATGTCTGGGGGCACCAATCATAAAACAGAGACCAGGAGCCTTCAGCACAAAAACCTTGGCTACCATGGATGCATATCTATGGCACCCTTCTTGCTGCTTTGCATATGCGTTATGTGGCCAACAAGAGATATAACTGTGACCAGGCTATGGACCTTCAAATGTTTACATATTCATATATAAACTTCAAAACAAGCCCTCAATGACCTCTGTAGCTACAGTAGAAAGATTTGGGGCATTGGATCCCTTAAAGCAGCAGGCGTTCTCCGTCAAGTCTTAAGCAATGTAGAGGGAATGGTTCTCCTTATGAAGCGTACACATGGTCGGACTTTTCGACCAGACTCATCCAACGGACCGAGTCCAGCGGACAATCCGATCGTGTGTGGGCTTCATCGGACCTTCAGCGGACTTTTCCAGTCGAAAATCTGACGGACTTTAGATTTGGAACATGCTTCAAATCTTTACGTCGTAACTCTACCGGACACAGAAATCTGCTCGTCTGTATGCTAGTCCAGCAGACAAAAACCCACGCTAGGGCAGCTATTGGCTACTGGCTATCAACTTCCTTATTTTAGTCCGGTGTGCGTCATCACGTACGAATCCGTTGGACTTTGGTGTGATCGTGTGTAGGCAAATCCGTTCGTTAAAAAGTCCATCGGAAGTCCGTCAAAGTCCGTTGAAAGTCCGTCGGACCAGTCCGGTCGAAAAGTCCGCCCGTGTGTACGCGGCTTTAGGCAGAGCGGTGGCCAGAGGTTGGTTCTTTCCTCGTGTAGGGACTGGGTGTGCAAGGAAACGTTAAATAGAAAGAATAACATAAAAAGTTCAGGTTCAATTTTATTGAGACTCTATCATAAAAAACCAGCTCGTCTTGGGGGTTCAAAGGGTTCCCCTTCATCAGGGCATGGTACTGCTGAACAAGAATTGGAGGGATCCTGAGGGGTGATTAGTCTAAAGATGTCGGGTAAGCAACCCCTCATAATCCCTCCAATTTGGTCAGTCCAGTGCACATGATGACGGGGGACCCTCTGAGCCCCCAAGATGAGTTGGTTTTTTATGATATGAGTCTCATTTAAATTGGATCTTGACTGTTTATTGCTTAACTGCCATCTGGAGTGGTCAACAGTCGAGATTCAATTTAAATGAGACTTGTATCATAAAAAGCCAACTCATCTTGGGGGTTCAGAGGGTCCCTCGTCATCATGTGCAATGGACTGACCAAATTGGAGGGATTATGAGGGGTTGCTTAACCGACATCTTTAGATTAATCACCCCTCAGGATCCCTCCAATTCTTGTTCAACAGTACCAAGCCCTGATGAAGGGGAACCCTTTGAACCCCCAAGACAAGCTGGATTTTTATGATACGAGTCTCATTTAAATTGAATCTTGACTGTTGACCACTCCAGATGGCAGTTAAGCAATAAAGTGTGAACTGGACTGATTTGAGGGATCCTAAGCGGTGATTAGACTGATGATAGCTCCATATGCCGGTTAAGCAACTTGAGGCAACTCCTCACGATCCCCCAATTTTATCGGTACAGTACTCACTTTGTTCAACATTATCAAGCCCTGATAAAGGTGGGCCATTTGAAGCCCCAAGACGATTTGTTTTTTGTTATTATAGAATAAATTTGAATCTGGACTTTCATGATCTGGGATCAGGCTCAGAGTCCAGTAGTTGAAACAGCAGACATGTTTGAGATAATTAGCAGGCCAGGTTCAGTACAAATGTATAGTAAGCAGAAGCGTAGTCAGAGGTCAAACCACAATCAGTAGCTAAAGGTGTCAGATTTGGAATGGAGAGCAAGTAGGAGTGGCCAGTGAATCGGCAGCCCAAGGTCGGAACACAAGCAGAGGTAAATAAGGACACGGCGTGGCAGTAGAAGCAAAGGGCAAGATACTGGCATAAACAGAATAACCTGGCTAACAGGAAGTTCAGCGGCATGGCTTAAATAGAGAGGAGTAAGGAGTTCAGAAAGAAACTTGATATCAATGAGGACTGACCAGGAGACCGGGGAAAGGAGCCAGCAGGTCTTCAGGTGGCCTGGTAAGAGGATCCCCTGACAGAAAGACTGGGAGGCAGAGCAGAGAGACTAAGCTGCTGTAAGAAATACTTGCACTATAGCAGTGCTTCTGCTGTGAACTTGTAGGATGAATTACTGTACAGTACATGAGGCTACAGAGGTCACTAAGGGCTTTTAAGGCTTTCTAAGTAGTAATGGCCCATAGCCTGGTCACAGATTCACTCTTATTACTCTAATGTTAAAAAGACTTGCACATTCTTCAGTATACATTTTTAGGACTTTCCACCTACGTTCCTCTTTTATACATGATTTGTGCACCTTACTCTCCTAGTAGAGATCTTTCCTTCCATACGTTTCTGTCTTTTATCCTACTGCATAATACCCCTGATTACTGTCTCCCTTTTCTTCTCCTTATGCCCTGTTCTTGAAAATGATACCTTAAAAAAAGCTTAGACCAGTGATGGCGAACCTTGGCACCCCAGATGTTTTGGAACTACATTTCCCTTGATGCTCAGCTGCACTGTAGAGTGCATGAGCATCATGGGAAATGTAGTTCCAAGACATCTGGGGTGCCAAGGTTCGCCATCACTGGCTTAGACCATCTACAGTAGGTAACCAAGACACAAGCAATCAGTCAATGACAGGGGTCTCCAAACTTTCGAAACAAAGGGCCGGCTTACTGCCCTTCAGACTTTCGGGGGCCCGGACTGTGACCAGAGGGAGTAGAAAATGCCCCAGCATCAGTGGGAGTAAACAATGCCAATGGCTTGGCAGTCATTAGGAGTAAAAAAAATTACATCATTAAGATCAGTGGGAGGAATAGTGCCCTATCATTGGTATCAGTGGGAGGAATAGTGTCCCATCGTTGGTATCGGGGGAGGAATAGTGTCCCATCAGTGGTATCAGTGGAAGGAATAGTGCCCCATCATTGGTGTCAGTGGAACAAATAGTGCCCCATTGTTGGTATCAGGGGGAGCAATAGTGCCCCATCATTGGTATCAGCGGGAGGAACAGTGCCTCATCATTGGTGCCAGTGGGAAGAATAGTGTCACATTCACATCATTGGTATTAGTGGGGGGAATAGTGCCCCACTGTTGGTGTCAGTGGGAAGAATACTTTAGGGGGATCAGACTATGGTCAGTGGGAGTAGAAAATGCCCCAGCATCAGTGGGAGTAAACAATGACTTAGGCTTGGTGGTCAGTAGGAGTAAAAAAAATAGTGCCCCATTGTTAGTATCAGTGGGAGGAACAGTGCCCCATAATTGATGTCAGTGGGAAGAATAGTGCCCCATTGTTGGTGTCAGGGGAGGAATAGTGCCCCATTGTTGGTATCAGGGAGAGGAATACTGCCCCATCATTGGTATCTGTGGGAGGAATAGTGTCCCATCATTGGTATCAGTGGGAGGCATAGTGCCCCATCATTGGTATCAGTGGGAGGAATAGTTCCCTATTATTGATATCAGTGGGAGGAACAGTGCCCCATCATTGGTGCCTGTGGGATGAATAGTGCCTCATCATTGGTATCAGTGGGGGTAACAGTGGGGGGGGATAGTGCCCCATCATTGGTATCTGGGGAAGGAATAGTGTCCCATTATTGTTGCCAGTGGGAAAAATAGTGCCCCATTATTGATATCAGTGGGGGGGGGGGTAGTACCCCATCATTGGTGTCAATGGAAAGAGCCGAATAAAGGCAAGCAAAGGGCCACATCCATCCCCGAGGGCCGCAGTTTGGAGACCCCTGGTGTGGGAGGATAAATTTACATTTATAATACTCACCATTAGCTCCTCTGTTGCAGCCAATCTTCTTTCTCTTGCAGAGTTGGAGGTGCCACCAGAATGATCTTCAGCATCCAAAATTGCCCGGTGTGTTGGATACCGGCATCTCTCTTCTGCACACTGTGGCTACAACCCTGAACCCCCCACCTTTCCCAGTCTTTGACTCCCACCACCACCAGGCCACTAGTGTGTTCCCAAGTGTCTGAAAGGGGACACACTGGTGGCCCGGTGATGTAGCAGGAACGCCACAATGGGTGGCAGTGGAGATTTGCAAGCATCCAACCCACCCAAAAGTGTTAACAGAGGCTCTAACAGGGAGCATTATAAATGCATTTCTACAATTCTTTATGTAGATAAACCTTTCGGTGTTATTGAGGGGCCTTTTTAATGCCAAGACCAAGGTGTGTCCGAGACTGGGTTAATGTCCCTTCATTAGGAAGGACCTATTCACAGCTATGGCCGAGGTAGATAAGAGGGATATCCTGCAGGGTGGACCATACCATGCTGTATTACCCCTTTCATTAACGTTTGCATGCCCATATACAAATGTACATTATGAAATAACCGGAGATGCATATTAATTTTTGCAAAAACAGACGACTAATAAATGTAAAAGCTTAAAGCTAAACCCCAAGCAGATATAGAAGATGCAGTAACCAGTGTAGATACCTGAATTTGGCTTCTGCATAGTTTAGACCGGGGGAGACAGGCAGGACTGGTATGCACCATGCCAATGTACTGGCAAGGGTCGGAGGAGAGAGCAGAGTGACAGATGGATGACCTCATCAGCCTGCCCCTGCTCTTACACTGAGCAGTAAGCAGGCTGGGGGGGGGGGGGGGGTATAGACACACTAGAATGAAGATCGTGGTGTCATCTGCCTGGCTGTGCTGTGTGGCAGAGCTATACAAATCTCAAGACTAGTTGGCCTTTTTCAACCCAGGTTCCTCCAAAGGGTGCTAGTGGTTCCTTAAGCAGTGCTGGATTGATTGCCCGCCTGAGAGTGCCTGCATGGTTCTGGTACCGACAGCACTTGGCTGAGTTGGCAGGATGGGAGCAAGGGGCATCCCCCCCACATGTAACAAAACATTCCTCCTACTGACCACCAAGGTATCGAGACATCCTCCCATTGACTACCAATGCAACAAAAATGTCTTCCCACTAACCACTAATGTGACAAGATGTTCTTCTAACTAAACACCAATGTTGCCAATTTTTTTACTGACCACCAATATAAAGGGGTCCGTCTCCCACTATCCACCAATATATAGGGGGCCCTTCTCCCACCATCCACCAATATGTAGGGGTCCTTCTCCCACTATCCACCAATATGTAGGGGTCCTTCTCCCACTATCCACCAATATATAGGGGGGTCCTTCTCCCAATATCCACCAATATATAGGGGGGTCCTTCTCCCAATATCCACCAATATATAGGGGGGTCCTTCTCCCAATATCCACCAATATATAGGGGGGTCCTTCTCCCAATATCCACCAATATATAGGGGGGTCCTTCTCCCACTATCCACCAATATATAGAGGGGTCCTTCTCCCACTATCCACCAATATATAGGGGGTCCTTCTCCCAGTATCCACCAATATATAGGGGGTCCTTCTTCCACTATCCACCATTTTATAAGGGGTCCTTCTCCCACTCTCCACCAATATGTAGGGGGTCCTTCTCCTACTATGCACCAATTTATAAGGGGTCCTTCTCTCACTATCCACCAATATATAGGGGGTCCTTCGCCCACTGTCCACCAATATATAGGGGGCCCTTCTCCCACTATCCACCATTTTATAAGGGGTCCTTCTCTCACTATCCACCAAAATATAGGGGGTCCTTCTCCCACTATCCACCAATATATAAGGGGTCCTTCTCCCACCATCCAGCAATTTATAAGGGGTCCTTCTCCCACTATCCACCAATTTATAAGGGGTCCTTCTCCCACTATCCACCAATATATAGGGGGTCCTTCTCCCACTATCCACCAATATATAGGGGGTCCTTCTCCCACTATCCAAAAATGTATAGGGGTCCTTCTCCCACTATATAAAAATTTATTTGGGTCCTTCTCCCACTATCCACCAATATATAAGGGGTCCTTCTTCCACTATCTACCAATATATAGGGGGACCTTCTCACACTCTAAAAAAATGTATTTGGGTCCTTCTCCCACTATCCACCAGTACATAGGGGGTCCTTCTTCCACTATCCACCAATATAAAGGGGGTCCTTCTCCCACTATCCACCAATACATAGGGGGTCCTTCTCCCACTATCCACGAATATATATAGGGGGTCCTTCCCCCACTATCCACCAATATATAGGGGGTCCTTCCCCCACTATCCACCAATATATAGGGAGGTCCTTCTCCCACTATCCACCAATATATAGGGGGCCCTTCTCCCACTATCCACCAATATATAGGGGGTCCTTCTCCCACTATCCACCAATATATAGGGGGACCTTCGCCCACTATCCACCAATATATAGGGGGTCCTTCTCCCACTATCCACCAATATATAGGGGGTCCTTCCCCCACTATCCACCAATATATAGGGAGGTCCTTCTCCCACTATCCACCAATATATAGGGGGTCCTTCTCCCACTATCCACCAATATATAGGAGGACCTTCTCACACTATACAAAAATGTATTTGGGTCCTTCTCCCACTATCCAACAATCTAAGTGAACAAATGTAACAAGACATTCCTCCCACTGACCACCAAACAAAAAAGTCAGATGACAAAAGTCAACGCGTTTCGGGGGCTCAATGGCTCGGAAACCGGCTGTGATAGAGGTTTGTACTGGGCACACAAGTATAACTTTATATAGATATATTTCTATAGAGACATACCAATACTTTAAGCTGAACTCCAGGCATACACCTAAATACACAGATGAATGCATATAAAGGGAGCTGCTTCCCCTGCCAAAGGACTTGTGTTTCTGTTTATCCAGTTCATAGTTTTACACAGCTCTGCCACACAGCACAGCCCCGATTTTCTGCTGCAGTTCAGCAACACTTACAAGTCTTGTCCCTCCTCCAGCCTGTTTCTGGACTTTGGAAGGAGAAACAGTAGAGTAATGAGCTCACCTCTCTCACTCTGCTCTCTCCTCCTATCAGCATGTTCCTTGTTAACGCACAAAAAAAAAAAAAAACGGCAGCACACCTGATTGGCTCTTTGTTCTGATTCTCCCTCCACCAGTCTAAGCTCTGCTGTACAGAGGCATACAAGGTCAATATCTGGGTCCTTCACTGCTTGCATTTGCGAAAAAAAAAAAAATACATTTAATGATGTATTTATGAATATATACAGTAGAGCTGCATTAATTTGCACCTTTTTTGGATCTGCAAGGAGTTCAGCTTTAAAACATTTTACCCGAAAACCTAGATAAATATAATAATGTTTTTGATCGTTTAACTCTCCAGCATGTACCAGAGAACTGAAGTATTTAATTTTCAGTTAATTAATTCCTTAATTTGCTGCCTACAGTAAAGGCGATTGTCACTATGGAATTGGTGTCACTCGTTCTTATAGGACAATTTGTCATTTAGGTTTTCTTCTTTGTTACCCACAAGAATTATTAGTACAACTCACCAGAGCCACAAGAGCTGCAGCTGCCCCCACAAACGCAACGATGAAAAGGTGGAACGTCACCTGAAACTAAAAGATAAAGAAAAAAAAAAAAAAAAAAAAGAAGAGTTATTGTCCTTTCATTTTTTTAATTTTAAATTAAAATGAAAAAGGTTAGTAAACCCAAATAATAAACGAATTAAAGATTATTAAACCTAATAATAAACCCTTATTTTTTTTCCTTTTGGTCTATTAACTATACTATTAAAAGTATTAGTTGTTATATATTTTTGATGTATCGTAATTTTTTATCTTTGCCAATAAAGTGTACAGTACCTCACAAAAGTGAGTACCCCCCTCACATTTTTTTATAAATATTTTCTTCTATCTTTTCATGTGACAACACTGAAGAAATGACACTTGTCTACAATGTAAAGTAGTGAGTGTACAGCTTGTATAACAGTGTAAATTTGCTGTCCCCTCAAAATAACTCAACACACAGCCATTAATGTCTAAAAAGTGAGTACACCCCTAAGTGAAAATGTCCAAATTGGGCCCAATTAGCCATTTTCCCTCCCCGGTGTCATGTGACTCGTTAGTGTTGTAACGTCTCAGGTGTGAATGGGGAGCGGGTGTGTTAAATTTGGTGTTATCGCTCTCACTCTCTCATACTGGTCACTGCAAGTTCAACATGGCGCCTCATGGCAAAGAACTCTCTGAGGATCTGAAAAAAAAGAATTGTTGCTCTACATAAAGATGGCCTAGGCTATAAGAAGATTGCCAAGACCCTGAAACTGAGCTGCAGCACGGTGGACAAGACCATACAGCGGTATAACAGGACAGGTTCCACTCAGAACAGGCCTCGCCATGGTCCACCAAAGAAGTTGAGGTCACGTGCTCAGCGTCATATCCAGAGGTTGTCTTTGGGTAATAGACGTATGAGTGCTGCCAGCATTGCTGCAGAGGTTGTAGGGGTGGGGGGTCAGCCTGTCAGTGCTCAGACCATACGCCGCACGCTGCATCAAATTGGTCTGCATGGCTGTCGTCCCAGAAGGAAGCCTCTTCTAAAGATGATATACAAGAAAGCCCATAAACTATTTGCTGAAGACAAGCAGACTAAGCACATATATTACTGGAACTATGTCCTGTGGTCTGATGAGACCAAGATAAACTTATTAGGTTCAGATGGTGACAAGCGTGTGTGGCGGCAACCAGGTGAGGAGGACAAAGACAAGTGTGTCTTGTCTACAGTCAAGCATGGTGGTGGGAGTGTCATGGTCTGGGGCTGCATGAGTGCTGCCGGCACTGGGGAGCTACAGATCATTGAGGGAACCATGAAGGGCAACATGTACTGTGACATACTGAAGCAGAGCATGATCCCCTCCCTTCGGAGACTGGGCCGCAGGGCAGTATTCCAACATGATAACGACCCCAAACACACCTCCAAGACGACCACTGCCTTGCTAAAGAAGCTGAGGGTAAAGGTGATGGACTGGCCAAGCATGTCTCCAGACCTAAACCCTATTGATCATCTGTGGGACATCCTCAAATGGAAGGTGGAGGAGCGCAAGGTCTCTAACATCCACCAGCTCTGTGATGTCGTCATGGAGGAGGGGAAGAGGACTCCAGTGACAACCTGTGAAGCTCTGGTGAACTCCATGCCCAAGAGGGTTAAGGCAGTGTTGGAAAAAAATGGTGGCCGCACAAAATATTGACACTTTGGGCCCAATTTGGACATTTTCACTTAGGGGTGTACTCACTTTTGTTGCCAGCGGTTTAGACATTAATGGCTGTGTTTTGAGTTATTTTGAGAGGACAGAAAATTTACACTGTTATACAAGCTGTACACTCACTACTTTACATTGTAGCAAAGCGTCATTTCTTCAGTGTTGTCACATGAAAAGATAGAAGAAAAGATTTACAAAAATGTGAGGGGTGTACTCACTTATGTGAGATACTGTATATTTTACAATATTTTCTTTCATTAGTCAATTTGGTACCGCTAAAGTCCCATTTGGTTTCCCCTTTTTTGAATTATTACCAATAAAAATATTTTGTTATATCTGTACAATATGTGCAAAAAGTATCAGTTGATCCTGCCAGAAATTGAATGAGTTGATAACTTCGGTAGTCCTTTAAGTAGAACTTCACCCAAAAGGGGAAGTTCTACTTGTTTGCATCCTCTCCCCCTCCACTGCCACATTTGGACCTTTTTGGGGGGGGGGGGGGGGGGGAGCGGGTACCTGGTTTTGACAGGTACCTGCTTCCACTTCCAGTAAAATGTGCCACCACGATCTGAGCTGGATGTTCAGCCTCCCATCCTTCCCCTAGGTCCCAGAAAACTACGGGACCATTCACAAGGCACAGCATGCATTCACAAGGCACACTCGTGCATGTGCAGTGGGAAACCGGCTGTGAAGCCGCAAAGGTTTCACTACCTTTTTCACTTACTTGAGATGCCGGCGCCTGCACCCGATGCCGATTGAAGAATCGGCTCGGGTGAGGACATTGCTGGATATGTGGACAGGTGAGTGTTCTGATATTAAAAGTCAGCAGCTACAGTATTTGTAGCTGCTGACTTTTAATTTTTTGGGGGAGCCTGGAGCTCCTCTTTAAACACTTGTAAGGGGGTGTTAATACAATTCTTTGGTCACTAGGTAACGCTTCCCCCTAATAGAGTGAGTAATATGAGTGAGTCACGGGGAGGTTGGAGTTCAGGTGGAGAATCAAAGAAGAGAAGTGTTAGGCTCTGTAGCTAGCCCCCATGGGACTTGGTGGGGCCAAATCTGCCTGCATGCAGTGCACCCAGTGATTGGTGTTACCCTGCTAGGGACTACTAAGAGAGGTCCTTGTGCCCTGGATAGGAAGGAGTCAAAGACAAGATGTAGATGGCCCAACCTGGACAGGTTCCAACGACTGCAGCCATCATGGTGAGGAGTTACACATTTGGAAGACTAGTGCTCTCAAGATGTATATCCTGAAGTAACCTTGGCGCTAGATTATGAACGCCGCTTAAGCTGGGGAAGCCAAAGTCCCGAAGTGACCAGGGAGAAAGGTGCAGGCTGCCAAAAGGCGCTCATCCAAAGTAATGGATGTATGAAATCAAAGAACCCTATGATTAAGCTCTGGTGGGCGGAGCGAAACGTTAGGGGACGTGATTTTGGCAGAAACCTACGGACTGAGGTTGTTTTCAAGTCTACACCTGGTTGGCTGGACGGGAGTGTGGCGCTTCTTTGTCCTGAAGTTCAATGTGGTGAAATGTCTACCTTGAAGTTGTGCAAGTAAAGCCTTAAAAAGTTTATTGGACTCGCCTCTTCTTATTATCCATGACCTATCCTAAGAACTTGTACCTGATTTTGCTGGGAAGAACGTGGGATGAAGTGCCGGACATGGCCAGGGCTGCTGTTCGAAATCAAGGGTCCCGGTACAGCCTACCTGACAGGAACAGTGAACCAAGCCTAACAGGCGGCTTCAGCCGCATGAACAAACCACTCATTCATGCATCCAGAATGATCTCCGGGGGAGAGGAGCTCCAAACCTGTCATACTTACCTGCACTGTGTAATGGTTTTGCATAGATCCTCCTCTTCTTGGTTCCTCCACTGGTGCTCTTGGCTCCTTACCCCCACCGAGTGCCCTCCATAGCAAGAGCACTTGTGTGGGCTCAATCCTGAGAGATTTTTACCATTTTTGTTTAATTAATTTTTCACATTTTTTGAACAGCACTGTGGGAGTTGGTGAAATATCAGGGATCTAAACAGACACCCAACAGAAAGAGATTGAGGACACAGATTCCTCAATCCTTTCTCTGCAGCTTCAGCTGCAGAGTGAATGAACAGGAAGCGCTCCGTACAGAGGCTCCCTGTTCATTCACAAACGGAAGCATTGTAAACACGGGGGGTTGGTTCCAGTAATTGCAGCCACTCTTGCTGCTCTGGGCCCCCCCTGTTGAACTTATGTGGCCTGGATCCTGTACAGGAGGGCAGGTGCTACCCCCTTATCAGCAGCCCTGGCCATGGCAATGTACATGTGCTGGTGAATTTACAATATCTGGCTCCCTCTGGGAGCCGGGACTCACACTAACGTGAAGTTACGGCAAGAGGTTAGTTAGAGGTGCCCGTCAATGGAATGTTATGCCCACATGGGGATGGCCCTACCTATGCACTTCCTGTCCTAGGGTGACAATGCTGGTCCTCCAAAGATACAGTATAGGGAGTGAACGTTGCCACCCTAGGACAGGAAGTGTGTTACTGGCAGGATCACCAGGTGAAAATAAAGGAGAAAAAGCCTTAAAAAAGGAAAATGAACTGATGGCATATAAAGGACTATTCAGGGAACAGCACCTAAAGCTGAAGAGATTAAAAAAATGTGTCCACCCCAGGTGCAGCCAGTTTAGAGATTTGGATTTAGAACCTCCCCAATCTGCGCCATCCATAACTGCCTTGGGGTGATCCCTGTGAAACCATAGGCTCATTGCCAACTCATTGCAACTCTGCTGAACTACCCACATAGCAGTCATGTGGCCCTGTCAGACCTCAGCTCAGGGTGGTGCCCAGGGAAGCTCTCCTAGCAAATTATATAAAAAAATTGTAACTGCTCAAAAAATATATAAAAACATTTTCTAACCTCATTGGTTTTGCAAATAGCAAGTAGACTGGCTCCACATACTTTTCCAGGGAAAGCATTCCATGGCAGAACTCCTGTAAAGGAAGAACCAATAGTAAATGGTTTTGGACAATGCTACAAGGATGCATGTTATCTGGTTAAAGGCTTTAAAATTGATACATTTCTTAAATTGGATTTATCCCCGAGATAGTATTTAGCAAATAAATGTTGTCATTTGATTGACTTACAATATACACTACATTACCATAAGTATGTGGATCTCCCTCCAAATGATTGAGTTCTGGTATCTACAGTGAAGGGTACTGTTAATACTACAGCATACAAAGACATTGTAGACAATTATGGCCTTCAACCTTGTGGTAACAGTTTGGGGAAGATCCTTTCCTGTTCCACTACTTCTGTGCCCCTATGTACAAAGCCAGCTCCATAAAGACATGGTTTGATCAGTTTGTGCAGGCCACTCAAGTTCTTCCACACCAGAGCCTTGACCTTAACCCTACTGAACACCTTTCTTTGGGATAAATTAAAACACCAGTCTTAAGCCAAGGCTTCTTATCCAACATCACTACATGTCCTTGCAAATGCTCATTTGTCTAAATGGGCACAAATATAGTTAATATAGCTACAAGGGGTAGGGTTGGGGCAACTTCATACTCAAGTGGCCTACAGAGAGCCCTGACCTCCACTCTACTGAACATCTTTGGGATGAATTGAAACACTAAGCCAGGTCTTCCCATTACATATCAGTACCTGACCTGACTATAAAGACATGGCTTTACCAGTTTGGTGTGGAAGAACTTGGTGTTCTGTACACAGCCCTGACCTCAGTCCTACTAAAACCCTCTGGGATCAGATCTTCTCATCCAACATCGGTACCCGACCTCTACCCTACTGACACCTTTGGGATCTAATCTTCACATCCAACATCAGTACCTGACTTCAACCCCACTGAACACCTTTGGGATCAGGTCTTCCCAACCAACATCAGTATCCGACCTCAACCCTAAAAAGGGAAAAAAGGAACAGAAAGCGCACCAGCCTTGCGAATTACCTTTGCAACACTTTAATGAGTGAAAAATTAAAAAAATGCATACTCACAAACAAGTTACATTCAAGCATAGATATGAAGTCCATAGGATGCATCATCCAGAAATATCAGCTGGCAAGCAGCAGTAGTGGGATGTATAGTCCAAAAAGCATCTGACGCATTTCAAGGGTGCCCCCTCTTCTTCAGAGCCCTGAAGAGGGGACACCCTCAAAATGCGTCAGTGCTTTTTGGACTATACATCCCACTACTGTTGCATCTTATGGACTTTATACTCTATGCTTGAATATGCATCTCATTTGCGAGTATGCATTTTTTACATTTTTCACTCACTAAAGTGTTGCAAAGGTAATGCGCAAGGCTGGTGCGCTTTCTGTTCCTTTTTTCCATTTTAGAATTTTCTCTGGGTTCCCCCTGACCTGTTGTGAGTGGCAGCACAGCTGATGTGGTGGCTTGATTATTGAAGACCTTTCCATCTCTTTAGAATCAACCGCACGGCAATCTCTTAAGCGCAGGAGTTTTAAAACTTTTCTTTCCTGACCTCAACCCTGCTGACCACCTTTGGGATCAGATCTTCTCATCCAACATAAGTACCTGACTTCAACCCCACTGAACATCTTTGAGATTAGATCTTCTCATCCAACATTAGTACCTGACCTCAACCCTACTGACCACCTTGGGGCTCAGATCTTCTCATCCAACATCAGTACCCGACCTCAACCCTACAAACCATCTTTGGGATCAGGTCTTCTCATCTAATATCAGTACCTGACATCAACCCTACTGAACATCTTTGGGATCAGATCTTCTCATCCAACATAAGTACCTGACCTGAACCCTACTGAACATCTTTGGGATCAGATCTTCTCATTCAACATCAGTTCATGACCTCAGCCCTACTGAACACCTTTGGGATCAGGTCTTTTTATCCAACATCAATACGTGAACTCAACCCCACTGGACACCTTTGGGATGAACTAGAATACCAACTGAAAGTCAGGTCTTCCCAACCAACATCAGTACGTAGGCTCACAAAGGTTGTTTTTGGTTGAATGGGCACAAATTGCCGCATATATTGGCATCCTTAGTCATGACTAAAGCTTAGCCATCATTCAAACGTCATACGTACCGTACATTCGTGCGTCAGCGCACAAGTTACTGATGCCAGCCGAGGTCTTTGCAGGAAATGCAATTGATTGACAGGTCACCCAAGTGTTGAAGTAAATGTAGACAGGGACAGCAGAGCAGGCAACGATCAGGATCCACAGGATGGTGACAGCGTATGTGACTCCAACAAACTATAATGAACATAGTACATTTCCAGGGTAAACACAAAAAGGAGAGCACACTTTGCTACAGCAGTGAAAAAAAACTAAACTCTTAAAGTGTATTTAAACCCTAGCGATGATCTTTGATTTACTCCATTTTGTTCTTCTTAATATTCCATTGGAAACATCTTGTTATCTGTTCAATCAGTGTAAAACAATTACCTGTTGAATCTGCCAGAAATGTAATGAGGTGATAACTTCCAGTGACATCTGCCTGTGCAGAAGGAGGGGTTATAGAGATAAGGGGGGTGGAGATAAGGATGAGGAGGAGTATTTTTGAAAGCCCATGGCCTGTGAAACACACTCAAAAACTTCACCCGGTGCCAAAAAAATGTGCACACATAAGGAGTGAAACACAAAAACGTGCAACGGGTGTACACAAGCCCTCTAAAATCAGAGGGCTTTGCCCTGATCCCCCCCGGGGCGTGAGGCTCCAGACGGGGACTGGGGTACTTTACACTTGGTCCATCTGGCCGAAACCAGACATACCCCTTTCTCTGGAGGGTCTGCCGAAAACAGACCCACCCAAGTACTCAGTGGGGCTCCCCCGAAGGGAGACCCCATGAGAGAGGGCAAACTAGGTCAGAAGGCCATGTCCACCCCCTCCCAAGACTTTCAGGGCAGGCCCGAGGACCTACACCCTACCAATCACACATGCAAA
Organism: Aquarana catesbeiana; assembly: GCF_042186555.1. NCBI lineage: Eukaryota > Metazoa > Chordata > Amphibia > Anura > Ranidae > Aquarana > Aquarana catesbeiana. The sequence goes on along the minus strand of NC_133332.1, from coordinate 310,874,426 downwards.
AACACGTACAAACATAAAAATACAAAAAGTGACAAACATAAGGGCTTAAATAAAAGAAAGTGGGGGAGAAGGAAGTGAAGAGGAGAGTGAAAAGTGGTCACTGTGTAAAACAATGACCAAGGATGAGGAGGAGGTATAAAGATGGGGGTGGGAGGGGGTGAGGAAGTGGATGATGATTAGGTAGAGAGGTTAAGAAGACAAGGCATTGGGATATGTGGAGGAAGGGTCATGGAGATGAGGAGGGGGGAGGAGATGAGAAGGGGTTATGGTGATGAGGAGGGATTATGGAGATGAGGAGGGGTTATGGAGTTGAGGGGAGAAAAGAAGAAGGCGATGAGGATGATTAAGGCTTATCGAGAAGGGGGGAGATGGGGAAGGAGAAGATAATTAGTTGGAGGGGTTATGGATATGTGAAGGAGGAGTTATGGAGGCGAGAGGGGGAAGATGATAATGAGGGGTTATGGAGATGAGGATGGAGGGGGGGGTGAATGAGGAAGGGGATTATGATTAGTAGTTATGGAAAAGAGGTGTTGGAAGGATATGTGGAGAAGATAAGAAGGTTTATGGAGGTGAGGTGGAGGGGTTATGGAGATGAGGAAGTATTATGAAGATGGGGGGGGGGGGAATATGAGGATGAGGAAGAGTTATTGAGATAAAGGGGAGGGGGGGAATGAGGAAGGGGAAGATGATTAGGTAGAGGGGTTTTGGACATAAGAGGGGGAGGAGATGAGGAAGGGTTATTGAGACACAGAGGGCAAAAATTATGATGAGGAAGGGTTATGGAGACATGCAGGGGGAAAATGATGATGAGGAAAGGTTAGAGACACACAGAGGGGGAAAATGATGAGGAAAGGTTGTGGAGACACAGAGGGGAAAAATGATGATGACGATAGGGTAGATGATGAGGAGGATGGGTTATGGAGACAGGATGGGGAAAATGATGATGAGGAAGGGTTATGGAGACATGGAGGGGGGAAATGATGATGAGGAAAGGTTATGGAGACATGGAGGGGGAAAAGGACGATGAGGATAGGGGAGATGATGATGAGGAAGGGTTATGGAGTCAAGGAGGGGGAAAATGATGATGAGGAAGGGCTGTGGAGACATGGAGGGGGAAAGGATGATGAGGAAGGGTTATGGAGACAAGGAGGGGGAAAATTATGATAAGGATGGGTTATGGAGGAAGGGTTATGGAGACACGGAGTGGGAAAATAATGATAATGAAGCGTTATGAAGACACGGAGGGGGGAATGATGATGAGGATGGGGGAGATGGTGATGAGGAGGGGTTATGGAGACATAAAATGGGGAAAATGATGATGAGGATGGGGGAGATGATGAGGAGGAAGTGTTATGGAGACAAGCAGGGGGAAAATGATGATGAGGGAGATGATGATGATGATGAGGAAGGGTTATGAATATGGGGTGGGGTATTGAGGAGAAAGATGATGATAATGAGGAAGGGGATGATAATGAGGAGGAGGGTTATGGAGATGGGGAAGGCAGGAGCAGATGAGGAAGGGGAAGATGAGGAGGAGGGGTTATAGCGGGTGAGTCATTAGGAGGACATGTGGAGGAGGGGTCATGAAGAAGAGGAAGGGGGGGGACATAAGGGAAGGTTTGTGTTCTTCAGAATTGAAGTGGGCAGGGCTGACACCTTGTGCTTAGGATTGCTGAGCTCAAAATACATAATGTTATCATGTCAAAGGAGAAGGTAGGCACAGATATTTTTGGCACATCAAGAGTTATTTTTCTGTACTTGCAGTGTGTTTTTAAGGGATAAATCATGGGGAAATGTGCATGTATTGTAGAAATGTACTAATTATTTTTATTTTCTTGCCTTGACATATGCGGCAAAGTAGATCTAAATCCAATCACTAAAAACTTTAAAATGTTAATGTAATCTCAAATGTTCTTTTGAATTAAATTCAAATCTGTATTTTTCATTAAAATACCCGCTGATCCTTCCATGAAAGTCCTTGTTCAGGCACTTCCTGTTATGGCATGATCACCTGATCTCCTACATTGTCACCTGTGCCATCACACATTGTGCAAGCATGGTCCATGGTTGTCACCATGAAAAAGCCAGATCTAACCTATGACATGCAGCTGATGCTGGAGCAAGTGCATGTAGATAGGGAATGGCTCAAAGAGGCTGGATAAGATCAGCAGCACTAAGATGATAAAAAAGGGTGGAAAAAAAAAAGAAGTAGTATTTCACTTTACAGCAGAAACATGCTTCCTATGGGAGCTGTATTCCATGGGAAGGTCACCTGTAGGAATGAATGGGGCCATGGTGTGCATGCAAAGTTGAAAGAGGACCCGGTGGTCCTCTTGTTTCAGCTTAGATCTTACCTTGTCTGGGTGCCCCAGCCACTTCCCTAAGCAGCGGCAGAGGAGTTCCAAGGTGTGAATTGGCTGCCTGCCCCTGACACTCCTAGGCTTGGGTGGTCCTCCGGTTACAGTAGAGATAAGGCCGCCTTTAGAGGGTGGCTTGAACTCTCCCAGAATGTGTTTGATTGCAGTTGTGGTATAAAATCCTTCAGCCAGGAGCAGGATTCCGAACAGAAAAAAGAAGATGGCGATGCCGTATATCACATACTGGAAGGCATTGATCCTTTAAGAGAGAACAAAAGAGTTACACTGGAAAATGTTAGTTATAGGGAAGTCAGTAGTAAAGTCCAGCATTCCATACCTTAAGCATGTAAACTTAGGGGTGCAGTGATAAAAAAAATAATTTCCGTACGAACGTCTCAACCTTGGACACAAGTAATCCCCATAATTTTCCTAATATGTTTATTTCCTATGAGTGTTAGCTCCATCCAGTGGCCATAATGTGGTATTAACTGAAATACTTTTTATGCCGGAAAATACCACATTTTGCCCACTAGATAGAGCTGCTGATCATAGGAAATAAACATATTAGGCAAATTACGAGGATTAAGTGTAACAGATGTGAGGAGACATTTCCAAGTCAATTTTTTTAAAATAAATATACCCCTTAATGTTGCCTTCAGAGTCTCCTTGATCACATCCTTCATTCCCAAAAAACTGTAGCCTTAGCAGACTAAAACTGTTTTTACTGGTATGCAAATTGACTTTTTGACAAAAGTCAACAGCTAAGCCATCATTTCCACCTGTAACCACACCCTCCCCACTTAAGCTGTGACTACTGAAGGAGGGGAAGAGGGGTCTTTGATGAGCGGGCTGTGATTCACCTTTTCTATGCTATTGGAAAAGCAAGATGGCGGCCGCCAGTGGATAATTAACTGGGTCACCTGAGGCAGGATGGAATAAAAGTTTTCAAATCACTGGATTATGCATCAGCTGTTCACAAGCTGAAATACTTTATTCAGGAAAATACCACATTATATCCACTAGATAGAGCTGATGACCATAGGAAATAAACATATTAGGCAAATTACAGGGTAGGGGAAAGGGTTTGTTCTGAGATCAGGTCCCCCCATGGCAATTTTTAGTAATTTGCGAAGCTGACCTCCAGCCTTCTTTTCAGTCTTGCACAGTTGTACAGGCTCCTGTCCTGTACTGAGGGATCTTTTTTTTTTAATGTATCAAGATGTTACTTACACGTGAATGAGGTATTCATATTCCTGGTAGTTCTTCGAGAAGTATGTCTCAATCAGTTTTTCAGTTCCACTCAGAGCTTCATGACCACATCCACAAAACAAGGCCACCCCAGTGAAACAAAGGATGGTGGCAATTACAGAAGCGGTTGGGATGCCAACCATACAACGAATGCAGCCATCGTGCCAGCCTGTAATAAAACCACAACCAAGGAAAATATTAGTGTTCTCTGTCTTGTATTGAGCAATTGTGCTTCTTATGTTATTTTATTTATATTTCCTTCATTGCATAAAGTTCTATTGGAGTTTGGTACACTTTTCATGTTGATATTTTTGCTGATTTTAGATCGTATTAAATTTTAACATTTTCTTGTTTAGTTAATTTTAGTATAAGATGAGAAGAAGTAGAGTAAATATTATTCTTCATAAAGGTCTAGACTACACTGCTCTCGAACAAGACAAGCTGGTCTCAGACTGGCCTCCAGCCTGTGACTGGACAAGGAGGGAGCAGCAGTATTTTGACCAGTTCCCTACTCATCTCCATCTCTATCTCTTAGGATACGTATGTGTTAATCCTTATTGGATTACAGACCCCAATGGATTGGCCAATAGATCCCCATACCCCTTCAAACTGTTGAAATCATCAACATCATCATTTATCTCATATGACTTCAGTAGGACCTCTATAATGCCAATAGCTTGGTTTTACTTTACATATCGATAGCTAGGGATGGAACAGTTGGAATTTATCATATTTATTTATATGAGAGAGAGAAAGATACAAATACACAAGCTAGCTACAACTAGTGTACATTTTCTGGTTGTTTTTGTGCAATCAAAACGTGGAATGGAGGTCCAGAGACTAGCAATGTTGGCTCCAATCAACACATCACATGGAAATGTTTGGAAAATGTCCCTGTTGATGGATTTGATCTGTTGCAGCTCTAGGCAGTTTAACACAGGCACTATTAAAGGGAATTATCTCCTGTTTGATGGTGCCAGCATGGTCCCAGCTGTCTTCATGAGGAGATGGAGCCTGCGAGGAAAGTGCGGCTAAACACCAATGATGGGGCTACATTTCTGCCTTTGACCATCAATGATAGGGTTACATTCTTACACTGACAACAATGATGGGGATACCCTCCCCCCCCACACTGACCACCAATGACAGGGCTACAATCCTTCCACTGACCACCAATGACAGGGTTTTTTTTCTTCCACTCAGCACCAATGATGGGGTACACTCCCCCCACTGACCACAAATAACAGGGCTACATTACTCCCATTGACAACCAATGATGGGGCTACATTCCCACCACTGACCATCAATAGTGAAACTACATTCTTCCCACTGACAACCAGTGATGGGGCTTCACTCCTCCAATTGACCACTATTGATAGAGCAATATATTTTGACCACCAAGGATAAGGCACCATTTCCTTCACTGACCACTGATGATGGGGATACATTCCTCCCACTGACCACCAATGTCGAGGCTACATTCCTTCCATTGACTACCAACAATCAGCACCAACAGTCAACAATAACCACTGAGGCCAATTAATATTTTACTCCCACTGTCTAATGCCAGTAGGGTATGTTATACTCTTACTGACTATAGCCCTGCCCCCAAACCATCAGATGGCCAGGGAACTGGGCCCTTGCTTAAGAAGTTTGGGGACCCCTGTTATGTGTTTTTGACACATTCTGTTTTTAGAATTTACCATAATGTCCAGGGTTGGAATTTAATATTACTAGAAGATATTTTTGAGCCTCCTGCTTGAAATGGTGGACAGTAGGAAGAATGCTTTTACATTTTTGGTTAGTGGGAAGAACCTTCTTTACAGATGGCTAAAGATGATCGCTGGTTTCCGTGGTTACTTATCTGAAAGGTTATTTCTCAAGCAACCCCTAGCCAACCTCTAGAGGAATCCTAGAGTATTTTTCAAGGAACCCTCAGCAACCTCTGGAGGAATGCTAGGGTATTTCTCAGGGAACACTCAGAAACCTCTAGAGGAATCCTAGGATATTTCTCCAGGAACCCCTAGCAACCTCTGGAGGAATCCTAGGGTATTTCTCAAGGAACCCTTAGCAACCTCTGGGAGGAATCCTAGAACTCCATGGAACCCTGTTTGAGAAAAGCTGGTCTAGAATGTATTTGTATAATGTAGCAATTAACAATACCCTTTACTTGAAACACATAAACTCAATTATTTGGAGGGACAGCCACATACTTTTGGACATGTAGTGAAGCAGCTTAGCAAGAAACCCTTAGCAAGCTCTGGAGGAATCCTAGGGCTCAATGGAAACCTGGTTGAGAAGACTAGTCTAGAATGTATTTGTATAATGTAGCATTAACAAATACCCTTCAATTCATATACTTTAACGCTATCATTTGAAGGAAAAGCCACATACTTTTGGGCATTTAGTAAAGCAGCTTTGCATTGAACCCTTAGCATCCTCTGGAGGAATCCTAGGGTTCCATGGAACCCTGGTTGAGAACGACTGGTCTAGAATGAATTTGTATAATGTGGCAATTTACAATACCCTTCATTTGAAACACTTGAACTCAATCATTTTGAGGGAAAGCTGCATAATTTTGGACTTATAGTAAAGCAGCTTTGCAAGGAACCCCTAGTAACCTTTGGAGGGATCCTAGCGTTCCATGGAATCCTGGTTGAGAAAAGCTGGACTAGAATGTATTTGTATAATGCAGCATTAATAAGACCCTTCACTTGAAACACTTTAACAAAATCATTTGGAGGTAAAGCCACATAGTTTTGGACATGTAGTAAAGAAGATTTTTAAGAAACCCATAGCAACCTCTGGAGGAATCCTAGGGTTCCATGGATCCCTGGTTGAGACTTTTGGACATGTAGTTAAGCAGCTTTTTTAGGAACCCCCAGCAATCCCTGGAGGAATCCTAGGGTTCCATGGAATTCTGGTTGAGAAAAGCTGGTCTAGAATGTATTTGTAGAATGTAGCATTGACAATGCCCTTCACTTGAAACAGTTTAACTACATCATTTGAAGGCAAAGCCACATAGTTTTGGACATGTAGTGAAACAGCTTTGTAAGAAACCCCAAGCAAACTCTGGAGGAATCCTAGGGTTCCATGGAACCCTGGTTGAGACTTTTGGACATGTAGTAAAGAAGCTTTGTAAGGAACCCCTAGCAACCTCTGGAGGAATCCTAGAGTTCCAAGGAACCCTGGTTGAGACTTTTGGACATGTAGTGAAGCAGCTTTGTTAGGAACCCTAGCAACCTCTGGAGGAATGCTAGGGTTCCATGGAACCCTGGTTGAGACTTTTGATCATGTAGTAAAGCGGGTTTGCAAAATAGTAATAGTAAAGTAGTCATTTTAAAAAAGCTATAAAAAAAGTCTCAGCAATGTGATCTTGATTGCAACTGCAGAATAATATCCCAGCCATGAAAGTTAGCCTTATAGTGGATTATTCGTAACCAAAACCACATTTTTGTTCTAAGTCCCGCAGGTGACACACAGGAAACAAACATTTATATTCTTTTGCTGCAGTGTCACCCGTGGTGCTAAACAAGCAGATGCATCTTTACTATGTGACCTAAACTTTGATCTTTTGTTTGCTGGCATACTTTATTTCTGTTGCATAATGCCCCATGCAGAGCCATCGCAGTACAGTATACAGAAACTATATTCATAACCTGCACACAATATAGAACACACCCACATATAGTCACACAAATAGACAATTAGCCTCTGTACTGCTAACAAAAGACTGATGTACTGCGGCCAGGCATACCCTGACACTGATTAACACTTATTACTCCCACTGCATCATATGAACGCCCAGAATATTGCGCAATGCCGCCGATAAATGCCCCACATTGTATAGTGTTGCAAAGTAATTTAAGACCCGAAAGAAAAAAAATTAACAAATGATTTTTTTATCTGTTTGTTATGTAATTCGAGTAGGGTCATCCCACATTAACACCCACCATGTCTGAGACAATATCGTGTGCTGTTTTAAGCCCCACTATCAAATATGATAAAAATAATGACATCAGTGTATCAGCCATAGCAATCAAAACTACAAATTGTTTACATGGTTGATGCTGCCTTAAAGCTGACCTCCAGCCTTCCCTTCAGTCTTGCACAGTTGTACAGGCTCATCTTGATTTCACTGCACAATGTGAGCTTTTCACAGTGTGCTTTGGCAACTGCAGATAGAACCTGTCTCATTTCCTGGGAATCATCTAGCACTTTCCTCCCCAGCCTAATTTGCCCCTGAAGCTATGCACAGCACCCTGCCAGCCCCTTCCACCAGCCGTGATCTGCCTGCAATATATTGGGGCCACCAAGGATGAGAAATGATTGTGGGGTTACAATCCTTCCACTGATCAACAGTGATAGGGCTACATTCCTCCTATTGACCGCCAATATATTGCCCTATCACCACCAGTGATGGGGCAATATATACTGGCCATGAAGGATAAAGCACCATTTCCTTCACTGGCCACTGATGTTGGGGCTACATTCCTTCCACTGACCAACAATCAGCACCAACAGTCAACACTGACTACTGATGGTGGGGTTACATTGATTACATTGACTAACCTGGATAGAGCTACATTCCTCCCATTGACCACCAGTGATGGGGCTACACTCCTCCCACTGATCAACAATCAGCACCAACAGTCAATACTGACCACTGATGGTGGGGTTACATTCCCTTCACTGACCACCAGTGATGGGGCTACACTCCTCCCACAGACCACCAATAACAGGGAAAAATATTCTGGCCACCCAGGATACGGCACCATTTCCGCCACTGACCACTGATGGTGGGGGTTACATTCCTTCCACTAATCAACAGTGATGGGGCTACTTTCCTTCCATTTACCACCATTAATGGAGCTACATTCTTTCCACTGACCAACAATCGGTACCAAGAGTCAACACTAACCACCGATGATGGGGTAAGATTCCCTCCACTGACCACCAGTGATGGGGCAATATATTCTGGCCATGAAGGATAAAGCACCATTTCCTCCACTGGCCACTGATGGTAGGGGTTACATTCCTTCCACTGATCAACAGTAATAGGGCTACATTCCTTCCACTGACCAACAATCAGCACCAACAGTCAATACGTACTACTAATAGTGGGGTTAAATTCCCTCCACTGACCACCTGTGATGGGGCTACACTCCTCCCACGGACCACCAATAACAGGGAAATATATTCTGGCCACCAAGGATGAGGCACCATTTCCTCCACTGACCACTGATGGAGGGGGTTACATTCCTTCCACTGATCAACAGTAATAGGGTTACATTCCTTCCACTGATCAACAGTAATAGGGCTACATTCCTTCCACTGACCAACAATCAGCACCAACAGTCAACACTGACCACTGATGGTGGGATTGCATTCATTACATTGATCAACAGTGATAGGGCTACATTCCTCCCATTGACCACTAATGATGGGACTACATTCCTCCCATTGGTCTCAAAAATCAGCACCAACAGTCAATACTGACCACTGATAGTGGGGTTACATTCCCTCCACTGACCACCAGTGATGGGGCTACACTCCTCCCACTGACCACTAGTGATGGGGCTAAACTCCTCCCACTGACCACCAAAACAGGGAAATATATTATGGCCACCAAGGATGAGGCACCATTTCCTCCAGTGAACACTGATTGTGGAGGTTACATTCCTTCCACTAATCAACAGGTGCTACATTACCACCAGTAACCAGAGCTACATTCCTTCCATTGACAAACAATCAGCACCACCACCAGTGATGGAGCAATATATTCAGGCCATGAAGGAGAAAGAGCCATTTCCTCCACTGACCACCGATAGTAGGGCTGACATTCCTTCCACTGATCAACAGTGATAGGGCTACATTCCTCCCTATAACCACCAGTAATGACGCTACAGTCCTCTTGCTGGCCAACAATCAGCACCAACAGTCAACACTGACCACTGATGGTGGGGTTACATTCCTCCCATTGACCACCAATAATTAGGCTACATTCCTCCCACTGACCATCAATCAGCACTAACAGTCAACACTGACCACCGATGGGGTGGTTACATTCCCTCCACTGACCAACAATCAGTACCAACAGTCAACACTGGCCACTGATGTTGGGGTTGCATTCATTCCATTGACCACAAATGATAGGGCTACATTCCTCCCATTGACAAACAATTAGCACTAACAGTCAACACTGACCACTGATGGTGGGGTTACATTCCCTCCACTGACCAGCAGTGATGGGGATACACTCCTCCCACTGACCACCAATAACAGGGAAATATATTATGGCTACCAAGGATGAGGCACCATTTGCTCCACTGACCACTGATGGTGGAGGTTACATTCCTTCCACTAATCAACAGTGATGTGGCTACATTCCTCCCATATACCACCAGTAATGGAGCTACATTCCTTCCACTGACCAACAATCAGCACCAAGAGTCAACACTGACCACCAATAATGGGACGATATATTATGGCTTTGCTTAAAACTGTTATATCAGGGCTGTGGGCTCCTGAGAGTGTGAAGCTACTGTATGCACAGCACCCTCCCAGCTACTCTCACCAGTAATGATCTCCCTGCATTGCATAGAGGGAATATTGCACAGGGACCTAATGAAAACAGAAAGGTAACATGGTTGAAGTTCCATTTTAAGTCTGCTTTATGTGTGCAGTAGTACCTGGATACCTCTGGGAACTTATGCAGTGGATTAGGGTCCCTCGGCAGCTTAGCTGTACCCCCACGCAAATGGGATCTTAGGAGCTCGGTAAGAAAACTGAGTTTCCACTTTACCAAAATTTCTTTGAAATATGAAAATTAACAGCAAATTTAATATTTTCGAAAAAAAATTCCTGATTCCAAGTTGACCACAAGGATGAGACCGATGCATAGCTGGGTGAACAGCCCAAAGTCACCCCCAGGAGTTGCTTGAACCAAGTGGCAAAGCCAGTAGTCAGAGATCACATAAGGTCAGAACAAGTGGAGTGCAAACGAGGTCAAGATAGACAATATAAGCAGTGAAGGTCCATCCAAGAACAGTAATAAAGGTCTTCCCTGCAAATTAAGCATTTAATACTTACCCGTATCGTTCCTGCCATTCTTCTGCATTGGACAGTTCTGTCCAATTGACAATTCTGCATTGGACAATGTCCAATGTTGGTGTCCTCCACTGTGCTCTGGGGTTTTATCTGCTGGCAGGACACAGTGGTGTAGTAGAAGCCAGTGGAAGGAACAACACAGAAGATAACCAACACACATCGACACTAAAGACCTTTAAGCAATATGTATGCACCTAACTTTCCTAATTATTTGTTTAACTCTTTACATATACTTTTGGAAGGAATATAACATAGTAACATCATGGTTGGGTAGCATTGACTTTTTTTTGTACCTTGTCACCATGTTGCCATGAAGAATGAATACTGCAGCGTCCTGAAATGCCATAAATGGCATTCATTTTGTAATTTTATGTTTCACATTAAAAAGATGAAACAGATCATTTTTGGACCACTGGTGACCTTAGAAACATTATGTCATTTCTAACTGACACCAAGTTGTTTCAAGTTAACTTTTATGGCTTCTGCAACTTAACTCATTTATTTATATCTGTAAGTGATCCTAAAAACAATTGACATTATTTATGGTTGGAGCTAGTGTGACAGAACAATAGAACTGCACATTTTACAATTTGTGACCAACATTGAGCCCATTGTTCTCTTCTTCCTCCTCATACTCAACAGAAATCTGCTTCTTAAACAAGACCATTGTCATAATCTTCTCCTCATGCTGCTACTGGTGTAGAATTAGAAAACACGCTATCCACTTAAACATGAAGAGGAAGGTATGGGTGCTAAAAAATTAAACCCCAATGTGGCTATGGTCAAAAACAAAAAGGAGCCCTCTGTTCCCCAACCACATCTGGCTAATCTGTTCTTCAATAGAAAAAACCCTCAGAAACCCATAAAAAGTACCTAAACCCACTATGGGGAGACCAGTGGTCTACAAATGGCCTTCCATTCTTGTCTTTGACCTGGCCAACTGATCCTGCAGCCAACCCTTGGCTGATATCACTCCTAAGCGCTCCAGAACCCTGTGATGGACAGTTGTGGGCAACCTCCACCACACCAGGAAGAGACTTTGGCACTGCAAACCAGACCCTCACAGATTGTTGAACAAATGGAAGTTTTCTCTCTGCAGAAGAGCATTAGCATGTAAGGAAGACACCAGCTCCAGTGCTTCACATGATCAGGGCAACCCAAATACCGTGACTCTTTCTTCTGTCCTGCTTCCTGATATTCACAGTCAACACTCTTGGTGATCGTGCATTTCAGACCACTGGATGCCCAGGCATTTGAAAACTCCCCAAAACAAGCATCTTCAGGTACAGGATCTTGGGTGAGGAGGCAGCTCTTATGCACACACAATTGGCTCTAGTTTGGTTCTAGATTCAAAACATCAGATATCAGGAGAAGTCAAGCATCATACAAATAGCAGAGTCCTGATGTATGTTTGTAAGTATGTTTGCAATATCTGTTAAAAGGTGAATGCATCTGAAGGATTCTGAAGGTCCCCTTTATCAGGGTCTTACATTAATAACTGAGTTAAATGTCCAGCAATTCATGTACCTGTTGCATGTTCTTTGATCTTATTGTCTGGAACCCTTTTACTCAATAAAATTATAGTAAAAGAAATAAATACCCAGACTAAGGAAGAACATATTGTGGATGCAATTTGTGGGTGTGCAAAAGGCAGCTCCAGTCACTGGTCTAGCAACTGAAGCAGGCTTTCCGCTAATAGCCTCCACAAATTGTTCATCATCTTTAGTCCAGATTTCATCTAACAATGTAAAGTCCCTATGAAGTTATTCAGAACTGCTGAAACAGGTTGACCCCTTTTTAAAGGTATTATGAGCAATACATTTTATATGGACTTTACTAGTAGTTTGGTGCTGTCTTTCAACTAAATCTGATCCCCAATGGAGTATCTGGAATAAAGGCATACATTTCACCCAGTCATCCACTTATCTCCTAAATGAATGCTCATTTGGCCAAGAGGTTGACGCAGTTACCACCAAGGAGGCTTGTAGAATCCACCTTCTTCCACCAGCTACTGGAGTACATTGTACCCCAATGGAAGGCAGCAATCTACCCAGAGACTGTCCAAGAGATATAAACCCATGCTGACAATCTCTCTGGCCCTTGCTGTTCACATGAGTCCACACCACGGAAATTAAATTCAGCAGCAACAGCTCCATTTAAACCATGAAGGGAAATCACTGATCTCTGGTGAACATTCATGGTGTTGCCAATCTTGATTCAGGAAAACCAGTTTATTTTTACTAGAAATGGCCATCCTACTGAGTTTTAGAAATTGCACATAAAATTGTATCCTCAGCACAATTGGCAACATTACTTTGGCCTCTGGATCATTTGTCAATTGACAGTAAAGAACTTGCCCCAATTCTGATCCATGTAGTGTGCAAGAGCTAAATTTAAGGCATTTGAATATGTTTAATTTACGACTATTGTATGGGCTGCTCTATGAATAAGCCCTATCAGGGCGAAACGTGTCAGTGAGGTGTGGCTATAGTACAGGGATTGTCAGTGTACAGGCCTTGAATAAGCTTGCTCTAAAGCAGGGGTCTCCAAACTTTCTAAACAAAGGGCCAGTTTACTGTCCTTCAGCCTTTAGGGGGGCCGGACTGTGGTCATCAGAAGCACAAAATCCACCATCATTGGTGTCATTGGGAGGAACTGTGCCCCATTATTGGTGTCATGGGGGGGGAGGGGATTGTGCCCTTCATTGGTGTCAATGAATAAAAGAGCACCCTAAGGGCCAGATAAAAGCAAGCAAAGGTCTGCATCCAGCCCCCGGGTCGCAGTTTGGAGACCACTGCTCTAAAGCAATAAGATCATCAGTTTGAAGTCTTCCTTGTACAGCTTGTGCAGAGCAATAGAGTGAAGACAGGCTCTCACATCTGGCACCTGCTTTAACCTGAGCCAAAGAGGATGACTAGAGTTTGGAGGGGTGCCTCATTCGGTAGATACTCTATTGGCCTAGTTTACAATTAAACAACAAAAGGGATAAATCACTATTGTACAGGTAGGGTGTGTATTGGTATTTATCATTGGAACTGTCATTACAAGCAGCAGCAGCTGAAATAGTTTACACACGCCAACTGTAGCCCCAGTAGCGTACCATAATAGCCCCTGTATAGTGGGCACAACACCTCATTTTGTTTAGTGTTAAAGATGTCAGTATGTTCCTACATTAGATACACATGGAAATGCTCTAACACAGTTTGCTAGACCCAAAAACATTAGAGAAAATAACTTTTTTAGTTTAGGCATGCCACCACTTTAATAGACATCAAATGAACCTCTCTAGATGGATCATAGCTCCCACACCCTTCTTGGCATAAGATAAGTACTGAGTATATGAAGGCTTCACTGAACAACCGGAAGGTGGAAAACTTCTTACTCAGCCTAGTAGTGGCCAAGGACACAGCCCTTACAAGCCCTTTAAAAAGGGTGCCATTGCTTAGTTGCTATATGAGATATGAGTAGACGTTGGATCCAGTCCAGAGCAAACCACACCAATTAGTCAATTCACTGTATCTTTTGTATACGTTGTATTGTCCTGGCTAGTACCCAAGATGTTGTAGAGTCAAGGACAAATACAAAGGCAATGAATGCGAAGATGGAAATTTAGGAATTATTGAAAAATAAGATATTGCAGTAAAACAATCTAACTTTCCATTTCATACATGCAAATATATGTGGATGCTGTTAAGTATGAAGTACAATACCAATTTATTTGTGATAGGTTGAACTCAGATTCTTTTTATCCTTCCTTTGAAGGATCTGAGAAGGTTTCCATTTATCCAGGTCATGATGTATCTAGTAGCAGTTGGCCTCATTAAACTGGACTCGTTCTGTAATGTTGAAGATATTTCGTTGTTTATCCGAGTAGTTTCTCTCGATCCGTAAAACTGAACGCAATCAAAGAAACGTTTTGAATAAGCAACAAACCATTATGGAAGGAGTCCGGTTGAATACAGCCAATACCGGATTCCATTCAAAGCAATTGCTTTGTACTTTGACATACAATAAATAATTATAATTTTTTTTCCAGGAACAGAGACACGCCAATGGTGGAACACTTTCAAAAGCTTTACACAAAACAGCTTATTAAAAATAAAGCTAGAGAAATAACTACCCAGGATGATGAAAGGTCAACGAAGGGAAAGGAAGCTAAAAGCAGAAATTTGGATGTTGTTGCAAAATTAAATTTTTAAAATTTTGTAGTGAAACAATTTTACTCTCCATTTCATACATTCAAATGCAAGTGGATGCTGCTATTATAATGTAAAATAATATCTATTTACTTAGGATACAATGAACTCAGATGGAATCTTTCTATCTTCCCTTCCAATTATCTGTGGTACTCATTTATCCAAGTCATGGCATTAATAGTAGCTAAACACATTCAACTGGGCTTGTTCTGCAACGTTGAAGACACCTGGCTGCTTATCCGAGTAGTTTCCCCAAATCCGTAAAACCAAACCAAATCAAAGAAGCTGCTTGGTCAAGCAACAAACTATCTTTCTGTCAAGGTTCTCATTTATCCAGGTCAAGATGATATCACTTGACCTGGCAGTACCATTGTAGCAGTACTTAACTTGTTCTGCAATATTAAAGACAGTTGGCCTACTTATCTATGTAGTTTCTCTAGTTCCGACCAAGCTGAAACAAAGAAGCTTCTTGGATAGGCAACAAACCATATTTCTGTTCTTATTTATCAAAGTCAAGATTTGAAAAGTACTGGTAGTACTATTGTAGTAGTACTCGACTTGTTCTGTAATATTGAAGACAGTTTGCTATTTATCCAAGTAGTTTCTCCAGTTCCGTTAAAACCAAACCGAACTGAAGAAGCTGCTTGGGCAAGCAACAAACCATCTTTCTGTTAAGGTTCTCATTTCTGCAGGTCAAGATATTAGAAGTACTGGTAGTACCATTATAGTAGTACTCAACTTGTTCTGTAATATTGAAGTCAGTTGGCTACTTATCCAAGTCGTTTCTCCAGTTCCGTTAAAACCAAACCGAACCGAAGAAGCTGCTTGGACAAACAACAAACCATCTTTCTGTTAAGGTTCTCATTTATCCAGGTCAAGATATTACAAGTACTGGTAGTACCATTGTAGTACTTGTTCTGTAATATTGAAGTCAGTTGGCTACTTATCCAAGTAGTTTCTCCAGTTCCTTTAAAACCAAACCGAACCGAAGAAGCTGCTTGGACAAGCAACAAACCATCTTTCTGTTAAGGTTCTCATTTATCCAGGTCTTGATATCACAAGCACTGGTAGTACCATTGTAGTAGTATTCGACTTGCTCTGTTAAGGTGAAGACAGTTGGCTACCTGTCCAAGTTTCTCCAGTTTCCTAAAAACAAACCGAACCAAAGAAGCTGCTTGGACAAGGTCTTCAACATTACAGAACATGTTCAGTGGAGTGTGCCTAAAACTAGATTCTATTGGAAGCAATTATTTTGTACTTTGAGATACACACAAATGATAACTATATTATTTATATAATTTTTATTTCCAGGAACAGAGACCCACCAAAGGCAAATGTAACTGCTATCTGCCATTTTTATCAAGAGCCAATAAAATTGTCTTTATAAAATTACCAAAATTGGTAGAAAGCTAAAATAGTTATGCTATAGATTGAATTTCAATTCTGCAATTTATAGCAGCCATTTATATATTTTTTTTCCTCCCGCCTTACTTGATGAATGCAATGGTACAATTAATTACTTTGGTTAGATTTGATTTACGGTTGGTACATTTTTACAGGCACTCCCATTGAAGTCTATCTCGGGAAAAAAATGGGTACCTGCCATCAAAAGAAGCTCGTGTACTTTTTCAAGCAGCAAGCATCAGAGTAACATGTCTGTTGTCTAGTGTCCATGAGTTAAACTTCAAATTGTGCTTCAGATCGCTGAGGTAAAGCCTTAGTAACACCCACTGTGTGTTTACATTAGAGGGCTGGCAGGCTGCCACGTTTCTGAAGCATCAATAGAAAATAATAGCAAAAAAGTTATAAAAACTTTGTTTGAAGATTAATTTATCCACAATGCTTTTAGCTACAGAGGTAAGTGAAGGCTGCTTGTTTTAAAGTGATTTTAATGATTTTTTAGAGTGTGTGTATATATATATATACACACATACATACACTCACTATATATATATATATATATATATATATATATATATATATATATATATATATATATATATATATATATATACACACACATACATACACTCACTATATATATATATATATATATATATATATATATATATATATATATATATATATATATATATATATATATATATACACATATATATACATACATACACGCACACACGCATACACTTTATTGTGCATAGTTTGGATGGATGGAATAGATAGATAGATAGATAGATAGATAGATAGATAGATAGATAGATAGATAGATAGATAGATAGATAGATAGATAGAGAGATAGAGAGATAGAGAGATAGAGAGATAGAGTTAAAAAAAGTAACATGTCAAACAGAAGATTTGTACCTATCCTGATGTATTCTGAGAAATAGTTCTCAGAATAGTTAACAGTAAACTAAATTAATTATTTTTCTACCATAATAAAGATTTTTTTTAAATTAAAAATATTATAGAGAAAAAAAAATTATATATATATATATATATATATATATATATATATATATATATATATATATATATATATATATATATATATATATATATATAATTTTTTTTTTTTTTTATTTTTTTTTTTTGCATAATGGATTATTACATGTTCAAATAATTATATATTAAAAAAAAAAAAAAAAAGACAGCACGGTAACAGATTAGTATTATTTGTGTTGATGTAGGTGGACAATAAAAAAAAAAAAAAAAAAAAAAAAGACCAGTACTTCCCATTACAGAGTTTATAATAAAGTCCACGTTAAGAACCATGGCATTTTATTGCAGATCCAAAAAAAAAAAAAAAAAGTGAAAAAATTTCTAATTTATTTTTTTTTTTTTGGATCTGCAATAAAAGTGTAAAAGCCCCAATTTTCCATATATTCCCACATTTCTCAATACTAAATAGTAACTCTTCTGCCTCAGAAATGATGCCCTTAGTGGGGGAGATTTACTAGAGGAGTGCAAAACCTGGTCCAGCTCTGCATGGTAGCCAATCGGCTTTCAGGTTTTTACTGTCAAAGCTTAACTTGAACAAGCTGAAGTTAGAAGCTGATTGGCTACCGTGCACAGCTTGTACCAGATTCTGAGTGCTCCAGTTTTGGTAAATCTTCCCCTTATTTATTTTCAAATAAAAAGAATACAAGATAGATATATAGAAGACAGATAGGAGATGACTTACCCATGGTCTCAGAGATGGAGAAGAGGACTTGATTCTTTTCCTGTATTTCCTCTCTGGTACCGGCACTCTAAAGTGACTCTGTCCCCACCGTGTCACTTGAATTCTATGTATTTTTTTTTTGCCATGCCCCTTAACACATTCTTGTCTGCGATGGTCCGGGCGCTCGGATTATCAGTATTAAAGTGGTGGCATCCAATGCAATAAATGGGTTAATGCAGTCCAAGGGCGGGCTTCTGGTTTTCGAGATGTCAGCTCTCCCCACCTCTGAGTTTTGGATAAAAAAGGACTTATTGTGATCAGTGGGAGTCACTAGAGATAAAGTGCCGTTCAATCTGCCTCAACAACTCCATGTATAACATGCTTACTTCTCAAAATAGAAGGATGGCGCAATTTACACACCCGGGCTCATGATATTTATAATTATAAGCACTTGGGCATTATAATACTTTACAATTATATTAACCACTTGCCTACTGGGCACCTAAACCCCCAATTGCGCGGTCATACAACGCTGCACCCAAACGAAATTTTTATCATTTTTTCCCCCACAAATAGAGCTTTCTTTTGGCGGTATTTCATCACCTCTGCGTTTTTTAATTTTTTGTTAAAAAAAATTTAAAAAGACCGAAATAAAAAAAAAAAAAAAAAAAAAAAAAATGAAGAAATACAAAACCATTTTATATTTTGTTAATAAATTTTGTGAACAGGTAGCACTGATAGGCACTGATGAGGCGGCACTGATGGGCAGTGATAGGCTGCATTGATGGGCACTGATAAGGTGACACTGATGGGCACTGATAAAGGCGGCAATGATGGGCACTAATAGGCGGCACTGGTGGGCACTGAGAGGTGGCACTGATGGGCAGCACTGAAGGGCATTGATAGGTGGCACTGAAGGGCACTAATAGGTGGCACTGATAGCTGGCACTGATGGGTGTCAGTGATGGGCACTGATGGGTGTCAGTGATGGGCACTGATCGGCACTGGTAGGTGACACTGATAGGCAACACTGCTAGGTGGCACTGATGAGGCACTGATTGGCATTGATAGGTGGCACTCATGGGCATTGATAGGTGACACTGATTGCTGTCACTTATGCACTGGTGGGCACTGATTCATGGCACTGTTGGCACTGATTCCTGGCACTGGCAGGAGGCACTGGCAGGCGGTACTGGTGGGCACATATGAGGCGGCTTCGCCTTTTCCTCTTTGGGACCGATGTTCCTTCAACAAACGATTACCGATCTTCTGTTCTCATTGACTCAGGTGATCACAGTGCACGCCGCGCACGCCCTTCAGGGGGGCGTGGCGAGCATGCAAAGGGGAGGACATCTATTGACGGCCTCCCGGCAAAGCAGATCCGTGCTGTAGCCATCATTCGGTTACATATAACTCTTACATATACCCAGTGAAATAACTGGCGATACATGGAGATGAAACAAATCATCCTACATAAGTTGTACCTGTTTATCTGCAGTCTTCTCTCATCTATATCCAGTCAAAGTCCAGAATGCATAAAACTTGTCTGAGTTTTCAGAAAAAAAAAAGGGGGCGGAGAGGGGCACATATGAGGTGGCTTCGCCTCTTCCTCTTCGGGACCGATGTTCCTTCAACAAAAGCCAGTGATTGGCTTTCTTTTCTCCTCATGCTTTCAGCGTGAGAAGAAAAAAAACAAACGACTATCGTTCTTCTGTTCTCATTGACTCAGGTGATCACAGTGCACGCCGCGCACGCCCTTCAGGGGGGGGGGCGTGGCGAGCGTGCAAAGGTGAGGACATCTATTGACGGCCTCCCGGCAAAGCAGATCCGCGCTGTACCCGTCATTCGGCTATAGCGCGGATCTGAAGGGGTTCATTTATAATACTTTATTGTTGGATAACGTTATATTACATTATAATTATATAATACAAATTATTAATAATAATAATAATAATAATATTCACATTGCATGGTATTTCTACAGAAATTCATATAACCTCGTAAATGCGAAAATTTTATATACAGTATTGTGCAAATGGGTGTGAAAAAAATGCTGTAAATGAAGAAAGCTTTCAGAAATAGAAATGTTAATAGTTTATTTATTTTTTTCAAATAACAAAATGTAAAGTAAATGAACAGAAGAAGAGAAATCCACATCCAATCAATATTTGGTGTGACCACCCCTTTGCCTTCTTCTAGGTAGACTTGCACACAGGTGTTGAAGGAACTCGGCAGGTAGGTTGTTCGAAACATCTTGGAGAACTAAGCACAGATCTTCTGCCTCAAATCCTTCCATCTCTTCATGTCATCCCAAGACAGATTCCAAGATGGTGAGATCGGGGCTCTGTGGGGGCCAAACCATCACTCCCAGGAGTGTTCTTGTTCTTTACACTGAAGATAGTTTTTACTGGAATTAGCTGTAAGTTTGGTCCAAATCATTTGGTGGAGGGGGGATTATGGTGTGGGGTTGTTTTTCAGGGGTTGGGCTTGGCCCCTTAGTTCTAGTGAAGGGAACTCTTAAGGTGTCAGCATACCAAGACATTTTGGACAATTTCATGCTCCCAACTTTGTGGGAACAGTTTGGGGATGGCCCCTTCCTGTTCCATCATGACTGCACACCAGTGCACAAAGCAAGGTCCATAAAGACATGGATGAGGGAGTTTGGGGTGGGGGAACTTGACTGTCCTGATCTCAACCTGATAGAACACCTTTGGGATGAATTAGAGCGGAGACTACGAGCCAGGCCTTCTCATCCAACATCAGTGCCTGACCTCACAAATGTGCTTCTGGAAGAATGGTCAAACATTCCCATAGACACACTCCTAAACCTTGTGGACAGCCTTCTCAGAAGAGTTGAAGCTGTTATAGCTGCAAAGGGTGGGCCAACTCAATATTGAACCCTACGGACTAAGACTGGAATGCCATTAAAGTTCATGTGCGTGTAAAGGCAGGCGTCCCAGTACTTTTGGTAATATAGTGTCATATACTAGGGCAGCCATTCTCCACCAGGGTTCCCGTGGAACCCCGGGGTTCCTCCAAAGAGGTTGCTAGGGGCTCCTTGAACTGTGGCTGATGAACCACCTATTTGATGGTGCCTACAGAGTTCAAGGTTCAGCATTACTTAGCAAAGCCAGCAGCATGACACCAAATATCTTTTCAGCTGTCTTTAAAGCGGGGGTCCACCTATCTATTGTTTTTTTTTTTTTTTGAGTTCATTCACAAACTTTTCTTCTCAGCATTACATACTCACATATTGTGTGTAATATGTCCGCCTGTGTCAGATTTCGTCGGAAAGAATAACTTATATTATTCACTGCAGGCGGTTTCCATCTTCATTGTGGGCATTTGAAGCCCACAAGCATTTATTTCCTGGATGTGGTGAATGCTGTGCTCCCAGCATTCACCGCTCGTTCCCGCACATGCTCAGTGGCATCCTGGGAAGCCTGAAACTAGCTCCCAGGAGTCTGGGAGAGGCTAGAAACACGCCTACTCCCACGGGAGGAGAACCAGGAAGTGCAAAGAAGAATAGAAAAATAAAAAGGTAATTACGGCGATTTAAATTTTTTTTAAACGGCATGTCAGCATCTAGGCAAGGAAGAGAATACATACAGATATTGTTCAAAATTTGGGTGGAACCCCGCTTAAGGGGGGCAATCTGAGCACCAGTTTTAGGAGGCATTCTTCCTGGTCACCTGTATCTGGGGCATTGTTCCAATTGACCCCTGATAAATTGGTTTTAGTAAGGGTTCCTCAAGACCTGAAAATAATTTTTGGGGTTCCTCTAGGGTTAGAAAGCCTGTACTAGGGCCAACTTTAGACAGGAGCCAATTAGCCTACCAGCATGTCTTTGAAGTGTGGTAGAAAACCCACGCAGGCACAGGGAGAACATGCAAACTCCATGCAGGCAGTGCTGTAGGTGGGATTCAAACTGACAATCCAAGCTCTACTAGGCGGAAGTTCTAACCACTTAGCCACTGTGCTGCCCTAGGTGTGGATAGAGGCTTAAAGTGGTTGCAAACCCTTACATTTACCCAGTGAAATGACTGGCGATACACGGAGATGACACAAATCATCCTACATAAGTTGTACCTGTATATCTGCAGTCTTCTCTCGTCTACATCCGGTCAAAGTCCAGAATTCATAAAACTTGTCTGAGCTTTCAGAAAAAAAGGGGTGGAGAGCTGAAATGACACACTGCAGAGCTAGATTGAGGAGAGCACTGAGAGCTGATTGGAGGGAAGAGACACGCCCCCCCCCCCTCCCCCCCTTTCACACAGGAACAGCGCTGAGTCTGTCAATCAGCTGGAGATCCTTCCCCTGTCACCATATTTCTTTTGGTGTGAGGAAAATTTTGTCATAAGTGATTCATGAGGAAAGAGGCAGCAGACAGAAATGACACTTAGTGCTCTGGAATGAGACAAGTACACGCTATAGAGAGATATGCTTTGTTCAGATATCATGCCTGAGCTACAACCACTTCCAATTGATTCTGGAACTAAGTGCAATTGATTAATATGTTTGGAATAAAACATAAAAAAAAACAATATAAAAAAAGGCAATAAAATAGTAATATGCACACTTTTATCTCTTTTATTTTGTTTGCATCTCCTGTTTGAGCATTTGAAGGTCTAATGTTTCTATACAGACTGAGAAATCAGAGTTAATATCTATTTTGTGGAGAAGAATTGGCCGGGCTGTGGGAAGGGACAGGCAGCTCCTGGCACTGCTTAGCAGAGAGAACTATACAGCTAAAATGAAAGCGTAGGCTATGTCAGGAAGAGAGAGTAAGCTGAAAGATTTAAAGGACTCTGCCCCTTATGAATATAAAATTTGCACACCCCTATTAACCATTTAGTAGAAATATGACGTGTATACATACAGTACAGGACACAGATTATTATTTCCCATTGGGGAGGATGGAAACCTTTGATTTGGGAGGCCAACACAACCAACAAGCCCTTTTCTGGCTGGGAAAAAAGTCCACATCACATTGGTGGCCAAGTTGATATGTGGGGTTGTCTTAAAGAGATACTGCCACCTTGCCCATACAGTAAAGTGACAGTGGCTCCTCAATGCCCATTGCCCCGAACTCAACCCTACCCAACCCCAACTAAACGCTACCCAACCCCACTCAACCCTACCCAACCCCAACTAAATGCTACCCAACTCCACTCAACCCTACCCAACCCCAACTAAATGCTACCCAACTCCACTCAACCCTACCCAACCCCAACTAAATGCTACCCAACTCCACTCAACCCTACCCAACCCCAACTAAATGCTACCCAACTCCACTCAACCCTACCCAACCCCAACTAAACGCTACCCAACCCTACCCAACCCCAACTAAACACTACTCAATCCCAACTAAACGATACCCAACCCCACTCATAGCCCACTCAACCCTACCCAACCCCAACTAAACGCTACCCAACTCCACTCAACCCTACCCAACCCCAACTAAACGCTACCCAACCCCAACTAAACGATACCCAACCCCACTCATCCCCACTCACCCCTACCCAACCCCAACTAAACGCTACCCAACCCCAACTAAACCCTACCCAACCCCAACTAAACCCTACCCAACCCCACTCAACCCTACAGTGGTGTAGTGGTTAGCACTTTCACCTAGCAGCAATAGGGTCGCTGGTTCAAATCCCGACCACAACACCATCTGCCTGGAGTTTGCATGTTCTCCTTGTACCTACGTGGGTTTCCTCTGGGTACTCTGGTTTCCACCCACATTCCAAAGGCATGCTGGTAGGTTAATCAGATCCTGTCTATAAAATTGGCCCTAGTATGTGTTTGTAAGCACGTCGGGATCCTGCGGGGTAAACGACCCCGCTATATCAACATCTGGCCTTTGGGAAGAAGCTCAAGACTCATCTCTTCTGAAGACCCAGATGGACACTGGCGGCAAAAGCGCCTTGAGGCGATTAAGTTCGCATATGTGTTGCTATACAAGTTACTCATTCATTTAAACCCTACCCAACTCACCACCAACAAATCCTACCCAACCCCGTATCTTTTGCTCACCTGAGATCCCTCACCAATCCTTCCTTTCTCACAGCCGGCTACACTACACAATGCCAGATATGTAACCCACTCACCTGTGACAGTGCTTGGAGCTAGCAGAATATCGCTAATCCCGAGCACTGTTACATGACCGAGGCAGTCACGCCACCGCCTTTGCCACCAACACTCTGACCAACAACTGCAACAGAGTTAGGAGTGGTGAGGGACCACTGATAACAGAGTATTGGGGGGGGGGGGGGGTTGGCCTTCATGGGGACACTACAGTTGATTTAATAAAGACAAATAGGCCGTTCACTTTAAAAGGGAATTTGCCCCAGGGCCTAGTGGAGGTGAAGCTTTGCTGACATCCATCATCCAATCATGCACAGAGATGTGAAAAAGTATTCACCCCTTTCTGATTTTTTGTTACTTTTTTTGCATATTTGTTACACTTAAATGATTCAGATCATCAAACAAAATTTGAATACTACACAAAGATAACCAGAGTAATTACAAGATGCAGTTTTTAAATGATGATTTCATTTATTAAGGCAAAAAAAAGCTGTCCAAACCTGCCTAGCCCTATGTGAAAAAGTAATTGCCCTCTAAACCTAATAACTGGTTGTTCCACCCTTGGTGGCAACAATTGCCGTCAAGCGTTTGCAATAACGGGAGAAATTTTGGCCCACTCTTCTTTGCAGAATTGTTTTAATTCAGCCACATTGGAGGGTCTTCCAGCATGAACGGCCTGCTTAAGGTCATGCCACAGCATCTCAATCGGATTTAATTCCAAACTTTGACTAGGCCACTCAAAGGCTTTCATTTTGTTTTTTTTTGAGCCATTCAGAGGTGGACTTACTGGTGTGTTTCGGATCATTGTTCTGCTGCATAACCAAAGTGTGCTTGAGGTCAGGAACTGATGGCCGAACATTCTCTTTTAGGATTGTCTGGTAGAGCTCAGAATTCATGGTTCCATAAATGATGGCAAGTCATCCGGATCCTGGAGCTGCAAAGCAGCCCCAAACCATCACACTACCACCACCATGTCTGACTCTTGGAATGATGTTCTTTTTATGAAATGCTGTGTTCGTTTTACGCCAGATGTAACGAGATGCACACCATCCAAAAAGTTGGAAGACTGTCCTGCTCTCTCCCAGGGTGGTTTTGTTACATTGCTGTATCTTTAGTGGTTCCTGGGTGTTGCTTGCCTGGTGATTCGCTCTGACCTCATTGCGCCACCTTGCTTTTTCCCTTTGTTGGAAATTACTTTGTCGATCACTGATTGCTTAATATGCGATTCCTTTTGCAAGATAGTGAGACCCCTTTCTCTTTTTTGCAACTACTAAACCCCAAATGTGTCCTGAAGTAGTGTACAACGAAACGCGTAGACGCATTAGGGCTAAAAATACGAGAGTTTGGGGTCCCTGCTATATCCTCTTAGCCACGCTGTGTGCAGTCAAGTTACACCAGCTGGACTTCCCATACCAGGACGGAATACAGGCTGTTTTTTGCTTGCCTTGTGGTAAGCGCAATATTTGTGTGGTGGCGGATCACTGAGTGTGGTGTTTCTCTCATCTCTACCACCGAGTCTTGTTGTGTCCATTTATGGGTTTCTCTCTGGGACTGATTCTGGTCAATTATTACACATAAGTATTCCCATCTACTACATATGGACATGACCTTTTGATTCACAGTTATATGCATGGACTTATATATATTTTTCTGATTATTGTAATGGTTCACATACATACATGAACTTTTCAACAGGAGTCCTTGGGACATGGTTATAAGAATAGTTCACATATCTTATTCATACATTTTCGCGCGGTTATTTCTTTTTTCTTTCATCCAAAAAGTTAAACTCTTCTTTCATCAGTCCACAGAATATTTGCCCAAAAGTCTTGGGTAGATCAGCGACGAGCCTTTGTGTTCTTTTTGGTGAGGATTAGCTTTGGCCTGGGAAACCCTCCCATGGGCGCCATTTTTGCCCGGTCTTTTTCTTATTGGTAAATCATGAACACTAAACTTACCTGAGGTAGGTGAGGCCTGCATTTCTTCAGATGTTGTTCTGGGTTCTTTTATGACCTCCTGGATGAGTCGTCATCGTGCTCTTGGAGTCATTTTGGTAGGCCGGCCACTCCTGGGAAGATTCACCACTGTTCCACTTTTTCTCCATTTGTGGATAATGGCCCTCCCCGTGGTTCACTGGAGTCCCGCAGCCTTAGAAATGGCTTTGTAACCCTTTCCAGACTGATACATGTCCATTACTTTGTTTATGATCTGTTCTTGAATTTCTTTAGATTGCAGCACAATGTGTTGCTTTTTGAGATCATTTAGCGTGCTTCACTTTGTCAGACAGCTTCTGTTTAAGTGATTTTTTGATTCAACAGGTCTGGCAGTAATCAGGCCTGGGTGTGGCAAGTGAAATTTTACTCCGCTTTCCAAAAAATGTGGTTAATCACAGTTCATTCATGATTTAGCAGGGGGGGGGGAGCAATTATTTTTGCACATAGGGCTAGGCAGGTTTGCACAGCTTTTTTCCCTTAATAAATTAAATCATCATTTACAAAACTGAATTTTGTATTTACTCTGGCTATCTTTGTGTAATAATAAAATTAGTTTGGTGGCCTGAATCATTTAAGTGTGACAATTATGCAAAAAAAAAAAAAAAAATCATGTCTCCACCCCCCTACCTACCTCAGAGCACGGGCCCTGGGTTCCACCCCCTACCCACCCTCCAGTACCACCCCTTTTAGAGAATAAAGAACCCAGTCATGTTTATAGCATTTGATACTGATAACAAGAAAAGTAATAAAATAGATCACCTGCAGCCAACAACAATAGACCCCCCCCCCCAATCAATAATAGATGCCCTAGCAACAATAGATTTGCCCAGCAACAGTAGATGCCCCCAGCAACAATAGAGCCACCACAAAAAGTATTCCCCACACCAGCAACAATAGACCCCACTAGCAACAATAGATCCCCCAGCAGCCAGCAACACTAGACACCTCCCTCAACAATAAACCTCCCTCCAGCAACAATAAACCTCCCTCCAGCAACAATTGATCCTCCACCAGCAACAAAAAATAAACCTCCCAAGCAACACTAGACCATCCCAACAACAACAGATCCCCCTAGTGACCACAGACCCCCCCAGTAGACAGCATCAATAGACCCTCCACTACAGTACCCCTTGCCATTACATACATTCTGTGCTGGAGGTGCCGGAACTGCATTTTTCCACGTTCCCGCTGAAAAAAAAGCCATGAGAGTCTCCCATACGCCAGTAACCCATCAGGGCCCCCCTTACATCAGGGTCCCCATCAGAGTCTCTCCTTACATCAGGGTCCCCATCAGATTCTTTCCCTACACCAGGGTGGTTCCCAATTAGGCTTGTTCACACCTGAGCGATTTTCTGCTTGAAGCTTGCAGTTCTAAAACACTCAAGCCAAATCCCATTCATTTCAATGCCCCCTGTTTACATGTGAGTGTTCCCTCGCCTGAAGCAAAAAGCCTGTTGCTCTAAAAAGTACATGAGCTTCTATTTGGCAGAATACAGGCGTTTTTGGCCCCATAGACTTCAATAAAAACTCCTGACTTGAGCGTTTTACGAGCATTTTACCAGTATTTTACAAACATTTTCTTCTCAAATAGCAACTCTCCAACCCTAATTTCCTCTCCCTCTCCTTCCCCATATTGCTTTCTATTGGCTAAGCAAAACCGCCTGAAGCCGTAATACGCTTTTAAAACGCTAAGAGAAAAGATTGTATTAAACTGCAAAAAAGGTGCAAAAATTGCCAGTAAATTGATACGCTCTGGTGTAACTGGAGCCTTAGAGTCCCCCCTTACAACTGTACATGACTGTAGCAGCACAGCAGGACCTGGGAGGCTCAGCAGGTCTAGACAGAGGGGAACCTGTGCTGGGGATCGCAAAGGCATTGATGGTTAAAGCACAGACCATAGGCAGTCTCTGCTGACATTTACTCTCTATCTGTACACATATATGGGGTTATGCTTATGCCACTGAGCCTAGTTGGGGGCCGGATAAAATATTATAGTTGGCCGGATGTGGCCTGTGGGCCATAGATTGGAGACCATTGTCCTAGGTGGATAGATTTTTCTTCATCCTGCATCTAAACCAGGGTTTCTCAACCAGGTTTTAATGGAACCCTAGGGTTCTTTCAGAGGTTGCTATGAGTTCCATAGAAACCTAGGATTCCTCTAGAGATTGTTGTGAGTTCAATGGAAGCCTAGGGTTCCTCCTGAGGTTGCTCTGGGTTCAATTGAAGCCTAGGGATACTCCAGAGGTTGCTGGGGATTCCATGGAACCCTAGGGTTCCTCCAGAGGTTTCTGTGGGTTCCACGGAAGCCTAGGGTTCCTCCAAAGGTTGCTATGGGTTCCATGGAAGCCTAGGGTTCCTCCAGAGGTTGCTATGGATTGCATGGAAGCCTTGGGTTCCTCCAGAGGTTGCTATGGATTGCATGGAAGCCTTGGGTTCCTCCAGAGGTTGCTATGGGTTTCTCCAGAGGTTGTTATGGGTTCCATAACCTAGGGTTCCTCCAGAGGTTGCTATGGGTTCCATGGAAGCCTTGGGTTCCTCCAGAGGTTGATATGGGTTCCATGGAAGCCTTGGGTTCCTCCAAAGGTTGCTATGGGTTCCATGGAAGCCTAGGGTTCCTCCAGAGGTTTCTATGGATTGCATGGAAGCCTTGGATTCCTCCAGAGGTTGCTAAGGGTTCCTCCAGAGGTTGTTATGTTACCATAACCTAGGGTTCCTCCAGAGGTTGCTATGGGTTCCATGGAAGCCTTGGGTTCCTCCAGAGGTTGATATGGGTTCCATGGAAGCCTTGGGTTCCTCCAGAGGTTGCTATGGGTTCCATGGAAGCCTAGGGTTCCTCCAGAGGTTGCTATGGGTTCCATGGAAGCCTAGGGTTCCTCCAGAGGTTGCTATGGGTTCCATGGAAGCCTAGGGTTCCTCCAGAGGTTTCTATGGATTGCATGGAAGCCTTGGATTCCTCCAGAGGTTGCTAAGGGTTCCATTGAAGCCTTGGGTTCCTCCAGAGGTTGCTATGGGTTCCATGGAAGCCTTGGGTTCCTCCAGAGGTTGCTATGGGTTCCTGCAGAGGTTGCTATGGGTTCCATGGAAGCCTAGGGTTCCTCCAGGAGGTTGCTAGGGGTTCCTTGAGCAATGAGCTATTTCTGCCTCTCAGATAGCTACAAAGATCAATGGTGTCAGAGGGAACCTATCTGTAAGGGGTTAATTCTTTCCAATGACCACAAGTGTAAGGAGCATTCTTCCCACTGACCATCGCACTAATGTATCATGAGTTGTAGATATAGTCATTTATAGCAGGGGTTCCCTGGGACCAAAGCTATTTCAAGGGTTCCTCCATTTTGAAAATGTTGAGAAAGGCTGCTCTAAACAGAATATACTAAGTAACATTTTGGTTTCCTCTCTGCTCTATTCCTGATCTGGGGTCACTTGTTTGTCACTTTTCTTTTCCACCTTTGTTCTATTTCAGATTGGTGCTGCGTCCTCATCTCTCTCACCATCTGTCTTGATCGCAGCTGGCCCCGGTTCTAGTTTTGGGTGCTGACTGGTGTCAGGCACGGACAGCCCCCGGAGCCGCTAACACTGACACCCAGCCAAGACACAAACCACAAAGCTCCCTGTTTCATCGGGAGCACAAGGACCCGGCTATTATAGCCGCCCTCAACTTACTACCGTACTAAGGGGGAATCAAATGTTGACTTCATACACAGCAGTTTTACAGCGGCACGGACGGCGGTCTGCAGCTGGCGTAGCAGAGTGGTGATAGTCATTGGTTGTTGCCTTATTCATTATTTCTTTATGGAAATCCTGGCCCTTATTAAGCCATAGCAAAACAGGGCAGGGAAATAGTAAAAAAAATTACAATGTGTCTATTTTTATCTACCGTATTCATCTTTATTTTTTTAAATTTTTTTTTCGTTTAGGCTCCACTGTATGTCTTGAAATTAATACATGGAAGGTAGTGGGTGTGGCGCTGCTCTACTAATTACATTACTTACAGTGAGGGAAAAAAGTATTTGATCCCCTGCTGATTTTGTACGTTTGCCCTCTGACAAAGAAACGATCAGTCTATAATTTTTATGGTCGGTTAATTTTAAACAGAGAGAGACAGATCAACAACAAAAATATCCAGGAAAAAACGAATTTCAAAAAAGTTAAATTGCAGTTTAATGAGTGAAATAAGTATTTGATCCCCTATCAATCAGCAAGATTTCTGGCTCCCAGGTGTCTTATAAACAGGTAACGAGCTGAGATTAGGAGCACTCTTAAAGGGAGTGCTCCTAATCTCAGCTTGTTACCTGTATAAAAGACACCTGTCCACAGACGCAATCAGATTCCAATCTCTCCACCATGGCCAAGACCAAAGAGCTGTCCAAGGATGTCGGGGACAAGATTGTAGACCTACACAAGACTGGAATGGGCTACAAGACCATCGCCATTCAGCTTGGTGAGAGGGTGACAACAGTTGGTGCGATTATTCGCAAATAGAAGAAACGCAAAATAACTGTCAATCTCCCTCAGTCTGGGGCTCCATACAAGATCTCACCTCGTGGAGCTTCAATGATCATGAGAACCGTGAGAAATCAGCCCAGAACTACACAGGAGAATCTTGTCAATAATCTCAAGGCAGCTGTGACCATAGTCACCACCACCAAGATAAGGGGACAGGACAACTTCACCGCATCAAAGGGACGATGGATGGGACCATGTACCGTCAAATCTTGGGTGAGAACCTTCTTCCCTCAGCCAGGGCATTGAAAATGGGTCGTGGATGGGTATTCCAGCATGGCAATGAACCAAAACACACGGCCAAGGCAACAAAGGAGTGGCTCAAGAAGTAGCACATTAAGGTCCCGGAGTGGCCTAGCCAGTCTCCAGACCTTAATCTCATAGAAAATATGTGGAGGGAGCTGAAGGTTCGAGTTACCAAGCGTCAGCCTCGAAACCTTGATGACTTGGAGAGGATCTGCAAAGAGGAGTGGGACAAAATCCCTCCTGAGATGTGTGCAAACCTGGTGGCCAACTACAAGAAATGTCTGACCTCTGTGATTGCCAACAAGGGTTTCTCCACCAAGTACTAAGTCATGTTTTGCGAAGGGGTCAAATACTTATTTCACTCATTAAAAAGCAAATCAATTTACAACTTTTTTTGAAATGCGTTTTTCTGGATATTTTTGTTGTTATTCTGTCTCTCACTGTTAAAATAAACCGACCAATAAAATTATAGACTGATCATTTCTTTGTCAGTGGGCAAACGTCCAAAATCGAAATTTAAATGTATCACCACAAGATGGCGATGTGGATACAAATAGGTATGAGTGTGCCCACTTCCTAAATGTATCGCAAAACGTATTCGAAAGAAGGAAACATGGACTATAGAGGCACATCTGTAGCATTGAAATACTAAATGAATTTTTATTAATCTTTAAAATTCACATTATTGACATGACATGTTAAAAACAAAACCCTGTTTTTGGTCTAAACGATGCTCACACCACCTAACACAACCATTACTACAGTGGAACAGATCAATCAATAATGATTCAAAATGAGATGATGTCAAATGGAAGGAGCAGCTGGTTGGTGGTAGAGACGTAGCGAAGAAAATTCTACATGTTATGCGCCCTTAAGCGCTTCTTCAGGAGCTTGCAGTGGTGCATAGAATACGAAACAATATAAGCAGGCAAACCTGGCGGGATCATCCACCAATCAGTGGTTTCTCATGCCTTAAGCAATATAGAGCTCGAAGGGTCCTTATAACTTGTGTGGGATGGGGGTAACAACCCTATCCTCAACAGCCAAACTAGGAAAAATTGAACCATGCACTAGTACCATACACATGGAAAGGGGAAGCCCAATATGGCTATTCCTATGTAAAGTCCACTTTAAGTGTAGGGGGCCAGTATAGCTCCAACAGTGTTACACATTTACTGGCCAGGGCCAGTAAATGTAAAGAAGACCCACCGTCCGTATCTCTCCAGACAGAGTGAATCTGATGAGACCAAGATAAACTTATTTGGTTCAGATGGTGACAAGCGTGTGTGGCGGCAACCAAGTGAGGAGTACAAAGACAAGTGTGTCTTGTCTACAGTCAAGCATGGTGGTGGGAGTGTCATGGTCTGGAGCTGCATGAGTGCTGCCGGCACTGGGGAGCTACAGATCATTGAGGGAACCATGAATGCCAACATGTACTGTGACATACTGAAGCAGAGCATGATCCCCTCCCTTCGGAATATTCCAACATGATAACGACCCCAAACACACCTCCAAGACCACCACTGCCTTCCAAAAGAAGCTGAGGGTAAAGGTGATGGACTGGCCAAGCATGTCTCCAGGCCTAAACCCTATTGAGCATCTGTGGGACATCCTCAAAACAGAAGGTGGAGGAGCGCAAGGTCTCTAACATCCACCAGCTCCGTGATGTCGTCGTGGAGGAGTCGAAGAGGACTCCAGTGACAACCTGTGAAGCTCTGGTGACCTCCATGTCCAAGAGGGTTAAGGCAGTGCTGGAAAATAATGGTGGCCACACAAAATATTGACACTTTGGGCCCAATTTGGACATTTTCACTTAGGGGTGTACTGACTTTTGTTGCCAGCGGTTTAGACATTAATGGCTGTGTGTTGAGTTATTTTGAGGGGACAGCAAAATTTACACTGTTATACAAGCTGTACACTCACTACTTTACATTGTAGACAAAGTGTCATTTCTTCAGTGTTGTCACATGATAAGATAGAAGAAAAGATTTACAAAAATGTGAGGGGTGTACTTACTTTTATGAGATAGTGTATATATTTACTCGGCAAAATATCAGCTTTTTTATTTTACCAAAAAATGGGTTATATAATATTGTGTGTTTTTTTGCATTAAAATTCATTAAAGTGTATTTTTTTTTAAAAAAACAGCGTTTGAAAAGTTGCTGCGCAAATACCGCGTGACATAAACTATTGCAACGATTGCCTTTTTATTCCATAGGGTCTCTGCAAAAAAAAAAAAAAATGTATGTATGTATGTATGTATGTATGTATGTATATATATATATATATATATATATATATATATATATATTTTTTTTTTTTTTTAGTCTGTTAGTGTATTTAAATCTGCTAGTACATCTAACACTCTCCTACACACCCCCTCCCCCAGGCTGCTGTCCAAAAGTGCCTTCTGTGCTCCTACCTCCAG
This sequence comes from Aquarana catesbeiana, assembly GCF_042186555.1. Taxonomy (NCBI): domain Eukaryota; kingdom Metazoa; phylum Chordata; class Amphibia; order Anura; family Ranidae; genus Aquarana; species Aquarana catesbeiana. The sequence goes on along the minus strand of NC_133332.1, from coordinate 310,841,136 downwards.
GGGCGCTCTAATACTGGAAGTTTTTTGCTGGTCAAATCACCTGGTGAAAATAGAAGGGGGGGGGGGGAGCCTAAAAAAGGAAAACTAATGCAACCTCCACATCTAATAATTGGTAAGCTGCAATATAGGACACATTTTTGGTTTCGGGTTTAATAACGCTTTAACGGAGACAGGGGATCCTTGTCTGCTTTTTACATCACTCCTTGTCATGAACATTGTACCAGCATGCGCATTTAAGTCATTGCGAACATGTATGAGTACACATGTGCATAGGAGCACATGTATGTGCGAACCTACTTGCGCATCTATTGCCGCAGGCAGCCTGAATGGCAAGCAGGCGTCTAAACACTCCTGATTGGGGCAGGTGTGCACCGCAGAGACCCCATGCTGCAGTACTGAACTAGGACCAGCAGATGGCGAAGGCATATCGATTCTATGTTGATTCCTTACAATAGCTCATTGCATCTGTTCTAGTGAGACAAAGGAAAATTTAGTTGGATCTTAATATTCTTAAATTTGAAACTGAAGTTGAGGTGGGGATTGTTGATTTGCGCTGTATAGCACTACAGAAAGCTATTGCAAAAAACAAAAAAACAAAAAAAAAAAGAAAAAAAACTCACAAGATCGAGAAGTTTTTGTTTTGCTAGCAAGTGAATGTAATGTGTACAGTGCATGTGCAAGTTGAGGCACATGACATCACACAGAGATCTTGTATGAGACTAACCTTACCGTTTTGGCATGTTTCAGGAAACGTGGGCAGAAACGCGTTTTTTCTCACCGCGTTTTTAATGCATAATCATAATGCAAACAGAAGTCAGACAGAGCTCAATCCACGGCATCAGCAGACAGACTAACCTGTTGATCAGGAACGGCCTGAGTGTCCAGCAGGCTTTCTAAACACTTCTGATTAGGGCAGGTGTGCACTGCAGAGCCTCATGAGCTGCAGTAACGAACTCGGACCAGCAGATGGCGAAAGCCTATACATTTTGTATAGGTTCCTTACAATAGCTCATTACTGCGAGATCTTGCAGTTTAGATAAGAGACTCTCATTATTATAATATAGGATTTATATAGCGCCAACAGTGTGCACAGCACCTTACCTTACCATTTTTGCATGTTTCAGGAAACGAGGGTTTCTAATGCATAATAATAATGAAAAACAGATGTCAAACAGAGCTGAATCCACGGCATCAGCAGACTAACCTATTGATCAGGAACAGCCTGAGTGTCCAGCAGGCTTCTAAACACTTCTGATTAGGGCAGGTGTGCACTGCAGACCCCCATGCGCTACAGTAATGAACTAGGACCAGCAGATGGCGAATTCCTATAAATTTTTTTGTATAGGTTCCTTACAATAGCTCTTTACTGCGAGATCTTGCAGTTTAGGTAAGAGACTTTCATTATTACTATTATTATTATTATATAGGATTTATATAGCACCAACAAGGTGCACAGTGCTTTACCCTACCATTTTTGCATGTTTTTGGCATGTTTAAGGAAACATGGGTAGAAACGAGTGTTTCTAATGCATAATAATAATGAAAAACAGATGTCAAACAGAGCTGAATCCACGGCATCAGCAGACTAACCTATTGATCAGGAACATCCTAAGTGTCCAGCAGGCTTCTAAACACTTCTGATTAGGGCAGGTGTGCACTGCAGAGCCCCATGCGCTACAGTAATGAACTAGGACCAGCAGATGGTGAATTCCTATACATTTTGTATAGGTTCCTTACAATAGCTCTTTACTGCGAAATCTTGCAGTTCAGGTAAGAGACTTTCATTATTACTATTATTATTATTATTATTATTATTATTATTATTATTATTATATAGGATTTATATAGCGCCAACAAGGTGCACAGTGCCTTACCCTACCATTTTTGCATGTTTTTGGCATATTTCAGGAAACATGGGTAGAAACGAATGTTTCTAATGCATAATACTAATGAAAAACATACGTCAGACAGACCTGAATCCGCGGCATGAGCAGACAGACTAACCTGTTGATCGGGAACAGCCTGAGTGTCCAGCAGGCTTCTAAACACTTCTGATTAGGGCAGGTGTGCACTGCAGAGCCCCATGCGCTACAGTAATGAACTAGGACCAGCAGATGGCGAATTCCTATACATTTTGTATAGGTTCCTTACAATAGCTCTTTACTGCGAAATCTTGCAGTTCAGGTAAGAGACTTTCATTATTACTATTATTATTATTATTATTATTATATAGGATTTATATAGCGCCAACAAGGTGCACAGTGCCTTACCCTACCATTTTTGCATGTTTTTGGCATATTTCAGGAAACATGGGTAGAAACGAATGTTTCTAATGCATAATAATAATGAAAAACATAAGTCAGACAGACCTGAATCCGCGGCATCAGCAGACAGACTAACCTGTTGATCGGGAACAGCCTGAGTGTCCAGCAGGCTTTCTAAACACTTCTGATTGGGGCAGGTGTGCACTGCAGAGCCCCATGCTGCAGTGCTGAACTACCCCAATCAGAAGTTTTTTTTGTTTTTTTTTTTGCTAGCAAATTAATGGAATGGGTACAGTGCATGCGCAAATTGAGGCGTATGACATCATACAGCGAGATCTTTGCAGTTTAGGTATGAGACTTACCGTTTTTGCATGTTTTTCGAAACACGGGCAGAAACGTGTTTTTCTAATGCACAATAGCAAAGAAAAACAGAAGTCAGACAGACCTGAATCCACGGAATCAGCAGACAGAATAACCTGTTGGTCAGCCACAGCCTGAGTGTCCAGCAGGCTTTCTAAACACTTCTGATTAGGGCAGGTGTGCACTGCAGGGCCCCATGCGGTTGCAGTACTGAACTACGACCAGCAGATGGCGAAGGCTTCTAAATAGGTTCCTTTTTCTAATAGTTTATTGCATCTGTTCTGGTGAGACAAAAGAATATTTAGTTGGATCTTAATATTCTTAATTTGAAATTGAATGTGAGGTGGGGATTGTTGATTTGCGCCGTATGATATACAGGAAGCTATTGCAAAAAAAAAAAAACTCAAAAGATCTCAAGAAGTTTTTTGTTTTTTGCTAGCAAATGAATGTAATGGATACAGTGCATGCGCAAATTGAGGCATGTGACATCATACAGCGAGATATTCTCAGTTTAGGAATGAGACTTACCATTTTGGCATGTTTTTCGCATGTTTTGGCAGAAACGAGTGTTTCTAATGCATAATAATGAAAAACAGAAGTCAGACAGACCTAAATCCACGGCATCAGCACTAACCTGTTGATCAGGAACAGCCTGAGTGTCCAGCAGGCTTCTAAACACTTCTGATTAGGGCAGGTGTGCACTGCAGAGCCCCATGCGGTTGCAGTACTGAACTAAAACCAGCAGATGGCGAAGGTCTATATATTTTGTATAGGTTCCTTACAATAGCTCATTACTGTGAGATCTTACAGTTAAGGTAGGAGACTTACATTATTATAATACAGGATTTATATAGCGCCAACAGTTAGCACAGCGCCTTACCTTACCATGTTGGCATGTTTTCAAGAAACATGGGCAGAAATGTACGTTTCTAATGAATAATGATAATGCAAACAGAAGTCAGACAGACTTGAATCCACGGCATCAGCAGACAGACTAACCTGTTGATCAGGAGCAGCCTGAGTGTCCAGCAGGTTTCTAAACACTCCTGATTAGGGCAGGTGTGCACTGCAGAGCCCCATGCTGCAGTACTGAACAAGGACCAGCAGATGGCGAAGGCCTCTAAATTCTAAATAGGTTCCTTATAATAGTTTTTTGCATCTTTTTGGATGGCACAAAAGAGCAGTGGCGTCCATAAAGGCGCATGGGCGCCGTCCCCTCTCTCCAGCCACCCCCCTCTAGCACCAATAGATAGATTCATGTATTGCATGAATCTATCTATGGCCGCCGCTGCCACCCCCTATTCAGTCACCCGGCCCCTTTTCAGGCATCGGGCGCCTGAATTACAGCGGCGGGGGGGGGTTTGAAGCACCTGATTAGAGCCATAGGCTCTAATAGGCGTCAAAAAAGGTGACCAGCATGGCGCTCGCAGGTCACTCAGCTGTGTTAGAAAAGTGGATGAATATTCGCTTTCCTAACACTAAACCGCCTCTCCACCAATCAGGTGCTCGGATCTGTTACCCGTCACCTGATTGGTTGAAACGACAGGCGCTGTGATTGGATGCCTATCAGGCGTCCAATCATAGCAGAGAACGGGAAGAGAGGACGGGAGAAGACATCGAGGAGCTGACCCACCGAGACAGGTAAGTGCAGACGGCGGTACCGTGGGGGGCACACTGACAGCATTTGATATGGCACAGTGGGAGCATTTGATGGGGCACAGTGGCGGCAATTGATGGGCACAGTGGCTGTGTTCGATGGGGCACAGTGGCTGCGTTTGATGGGGCACAGTGGGAGCATTTGATGGGGCACAGTGGCTGCGTTTGATGGGCACAGTGGCTGCAATTGATGTGCACAGTGGCTGCGTTTGAGGTCACAGTGGCTGCGTTTGATGGGGCACAGTGGGAGCATTTGATGGGGCACAGTGGCTGCGTTTGATGGGCACAGTGGCTGCGTTTGAGGTCACAATGGCTGCATTTGAGGGCACAGTGGCAGCAATTGATGGTACAGTGAGGCTGCAATTGATGGTACAGTGGCTGAGTTTTATGGCACAGTGGCGGCAATTGATGGGCACAGTGGCTGCGTTTGATGGGGCACAGTGGCTGCGTTTAATGGGGCACAGTGGCTGCGTTTGAGGGCACAGTGGTGGCAATTGATGGTACAGTGAGGCTGCAATTGATTGTACAGTGGCTGAGTTTGATGGCACAGTGGCGGCAATTGATGGGCACAATGGCTGCTTTTGATGGCACAGTGGCGGCAATTGATGGTACAGTGGCTGCGCAATTGATGGGCACAGTGGCTGCGTTTGATGGCACAGTGGCAGCAATTGATGGTACAGTGGCTGCATTTGATGGGCACAGTGAGGCTCCAATTGATGGGGGTTTTTTCAGAATTTTTCAGTTTGTTTGCGCCCCCCCCCCCCCCAAAAAAAAAAAAATTTTTGAGCACCAGCCGCCACTGCAAGAGTATTTAGTTGGGTCATAATATCCCCCACCCCTCCCCGAAATCACTCTGCTCACCCCCTAAGGCTGCATTCACTGTGATCCCACTTGCGATTTTGTTAAGCAATTCGCACACAATCTCGCGTGTCGCACTCAGGGCAGCCCGTTCACTTCATGGGCTGCCCCATGCATGTTTGCCACCCGAAATGGAAACTCATGTTCCTTTTTTTTAGGCGACAGGCGATTTTTAAAAAAACGATAGTTTTGCCCACGATCGCATTGCACAACAGTCGGGGGAAGGACCACATCGCATGTCGCGTGTTCTGTCGCGATCCCAAATTGTGAGGGCCCAACGTGAAAGTGCTACAAAGTTTACTTAATATCTTGAAAGTTAAATCGCTACTTATATAATCATAGTCTTGCATGGGACAGGTGCTCTCTCTTGATTGGACATTAAGTTATGGGGGGGGGGGGCGTTATATAGGAAGTTGCTGTTTGATTGGTTGAAGATGATTGTTGTTTTGTAGATAAAAGGCATCCCCGGAGTGTCTTTGGATGTGGACACCCTGTAATGACCTCCGACAACCACTTGGTGGCTGAATCTTCAAATATCTACAAAAATGTGAGGGGTGTACTAACTTTTGTGAGATACTGTATATCTATATATATATATATATATATATATATATATATATATATATATATATATACTCGCACGGTATCTCACAAAAGTAAGTACACCCCTCACATTTTTGTGAATATTTTCTTCTATCTTTTCATGTGACAACACTGAAGAAATGACACTTTGCTACAATGTAAAGTAGTGAGTGTACAGCTTGTATAACAGTGTAAATTTGCTGTCCCCTCAAAATAACTCAACACACAGCCATTAATGTCTAAACCGCTGGCAACAAAAGTCAGTACACCCCTAAGTGAAAATGTCCAAATTGGGCCCAAAGTGTCAATATTTTGTGTGGCCGCCATTATTTTCCAGCACTGCCTTAACCCTCATTAATAAGTTATTAATAATAATAATAATAATAATAATAATAATAATAATAATAATAATTTAACAATATGTAATAATTTATAATAAGTACTAACAAGTTAATAATAATAATAATGTAATAAATGTAAATAATTATAAAGTATTATATTTAAATAATACTTAAATGAAATATTAAATATTTAAATAAATTTATTTAATTATTAATAATAATAATAATAATAATAATAATAATAATAATAATAGAATTTAAGAAGTATAAATAATTTTAAAGTATTACATAAAATACATTAATTTAATTAGTCTAATAAGTTAATAATACTAATTTAATAAATGTAAATAATTATAAAGTATTATATTTAAATGCATTAATTTCATTAATATTTACTTAATAATAATAATAATAATAATAATAGAATTTAATAAGTATAAATCATTTGAAAGTATTACATAAAATACATTAGTTTAATTAATATAATTATTACTATTATTTAAGGTACGTATATAGCGCCGTCAATTTACACAGCGCTTTACTATAATACTAATTATAACTAATATTATTATTAACAAAAAATAATTTTTATAAATAATAATAAATATATCCTTCACTATTCTATCATAAACTAAACATAGATTTATTTATATTTATTTACACATTTTAAAGGTGAACTCTAGGCACACAAAAAAAAAAATGCACTCAAATCTATTCCTCAAGAGCCACCAAGGATATAAATTCACTTTCTGCGCACCAAATGCCTTTGCAAGCCCAGATATTCCCTTGTAAATGCAGCAGTGACATTGTCATACTGTGCAGAGTACAGGGTGGCCGTGGGAGGGGCCCAGCAGGCTCCACCCACTACAGGAAAACTATAGGAGGGGGGCGGAGACAAGACCCTGCACAAGGAGACAGAGCCGAGCTGTCGGAGGGGTCCAGCAGGCCACACCCACTGCAGGAAAAGGACAGGAGGGGCGGAGACAAGACCGGTCACCCTGCACAAGGAGAGAGAGCCGAGCTGTGGGAGGGGCCCAGCAGGCCCCACCCACTGCAGGAATACTATAGGGGGGGGCAGAGACAAGATCAGTCACCCTACACAGGGAGAGAAAGCAGAGCTGTGGGAGGGGCCCAGCAGGCTCCACCCGCTACAAAAAACTACAGGAGGGGGCGGAGACAAGATCAGTCACCCTGCACATGGAGAGAAAGCAGAGCTGTGGGAGGGACCCAGCAGGCTCCACCCACTACAGAAAACTACAGGAGGGGGAGGAGACAAGACCAATCACCCTGCACAGGGAGAGAAAGCAGAGCTGTGGGAGGGACCCAGCAGGCTCCACCCACTACAAAAAACTACAGGAGGGGGCGGAGACAAGACCAGTCCCCCTGCACAAGGAGAGAGAGCAGCAGTGAGTGGTCTTTATTACAGGAAGTCTCACACTGGATGACTGCAAAGATCTGGAGGAAATACGCAAATCACACCGACATTCCAGGAAGAAAACGCGCTGGGGATGGATTTAGACAAGATTTGCTGATCCTTTAGGCACCATTCAAGCGTGATCGCCGGCGGAATCGCCGCGATTCCGTCCCCGAGATTTCAAAGGGCTGCAAAACACGGGGCGCTTTTACGATGCCATTACTTCTAAGGGCACCCCAATCGCACTGGGATTTTGCCGCGATTGACAAATCACAGCAAAATTGCGCAAACTAAATCGCGGACGCATGACGCCCAAAAAGAAATGCGTGACACACGCCCCCCTTTAGGTTAATGGTCAGGATTAGACACTTTTGTACTCTTTAGTAACCTACATCAGGCGTCTTCACCCCCCATCAGCGGCAATCGAGGACAGGAAGTCGCCGGCACATCTAAAGGGACGCCGTGGATGTCACTTTTTTCGCGTTCAAATATATATAGCCACCTATAGGTTATGAGTGGCTGTGATACCAGGAAGGATCATGGAGCCGGCTGTGTGGAAACGTTTGCTGTCCTCGGTAATTCTGGGCTTCGTATTGTATCAATCGGATGTAGACGGACTGAAAAATGGCCTGGCCCTCACCCCTCCGATGGGCTGGCTGCACTGGCAGAGGTTCCTGTGTCAGACCGACTGCAAAAACTACCCGACTTCTTGTATCAAGTAAGTATCAGCAGGGTCAGGTGACCGTACGAATGCTTAGAGGAGGTGCCAGAAAGGCGTATGTATACATTCACCAAACATTCACTGCAGGTGCGTGCCCCTTAGGGCTCGTGTACATACGTGGCTAAGTTTGCTACATTCATTTACAATCAATTTTTAGGTTTGTTTCCCCAAAGCTGTATTAGCCCCGGGTCTACATGTATGCGTGCGCTTATTCGAATGGGCTGCGGTGCCTGCGCATTTCTGCAGGGAAAAGTCCCTGCACCCTTTTTAAAACGTAGCTGCTCAGAAATCCATGCGATTTCCAAGTGCGGGAAAAACTGGCCGCATTTTGCAGTGCGTAGGGGGTGCCGTTTCAAATGAATGGCACCCCCCCACCCGTGCGGTTTCTGTGCACCACTGCGTTTTGCGCGCAGCTACGTGAAAGTGTGCAATCTACACACACACCTAGCAGCCCCCCCCACCCCCCCCAGCCGCATGCATGTCAACGTATCCTTAACCACTTGCTGAATGTCCCCACGTACATGTACTGCGGGGCGCCGGCTCTCCTGCACGAAATCACGTACATGCACTGCGGGGTGGTGGCTCTCCTGCACGAAATCGCAAAATTATGTACATGAACTGCGGGGCGGCGGCTCTCTTGCGCGAAAGCATGTACATGTACTGCGGGGCAGTGGCTCTGCTGCTCGAAATCACGTACATGTACTGCGGGGCGTGTCTCTCTTGCGCAAAATCGCGTACATGTATTGCGAGGCGGCGGCTCTCTTGCGTGAAATCACGTACATGTACTGCGGAGCATTGGCTCTCCTGTGCAAAATCACGTACATGTACTGCGGGGCAGTGGCTCTCCTCGAAATCACATACATGTAATGCGGGGCGGTGGCTCTGTTGTGTGAAATGACATGCATGTACTGTGGGGCAGTGGTTCTCCTGCGCGAAATCACGTACATGTACTGCAGGGCAGTGGCTCTCCTGCGTGAAATCGCAAAATCACGTACATGTACTGCGGGGCAGTGGCTCTCCTGCTCGAAATCACGTACATGTACTGCGGGGCGGCGTCTCTCTTGTGCGAAATCACATACATGTACTGTGGGGTGGCATCTCTCTTGCGCAAAATCACGTACATGTACTGCGGGGCGGCGTCTCTCTTGCGCAAAATCACGTACATGTATTGCGAGGCGGCGGCTCTCTTGCGTGAAATCACGTACATGTACTGCGGAGAGTTGGCTCTCCTGTGCAAAATCACGTACATGTACTGCAGGGCGGCGGCTCTCCTCAAAATCACATACATGTAATGCGGGGCGGTGGCTCTCTTGTGTGAAATTACATGCATGTACTGCGGGGCAGTGGCTCTCCTGCTTGAAATCACGTACATGTACTGCGGGGCGGTGGCTCTCCTGCGCAAAATACGTACATGTACTGCGGGGCGGCATCTCTCTTGTGCAAAATCTCGTACATGTATTGCAAGGCAGTGGCTCTCCTGCGCGAAATTGCGAAATCACATACACGAACTGCGGGGCGGCGGCTGTGAAATCACGTACATGTACTGTGGGGCAGTGGCTCTCCTCGGTGAAATAACGTACATGTACTGCAGGGCAGTGGCTCTCCTGCGTCAAATCGCAAAATCACGTACATGAACTGCGGGGCGGCGGCTCTTTTGCGCGAAATCACGTACATGTACGGTAGCTCTCCTGCTCGAAATCACGTACATGTACATAGTTGCCAACATTGCAAAAAAAATATGTGGGACACTTTTTTTGGCTGTAGGCCGAGCCGTACAATAATTAGGGGGCGGGGCATTTGTTTGTAGGCGTGGCTTAGCAAAAATTTACACGTGTGGCAAAAAATGGGCGTGGCTTACGTGGAAAGTGGGTGTGGCTTAAATGGGCGTGGCTCAAGAGGGTGTGGTTAGAGTCTGAGATGAATGAGGGATGGAGAGGGGAATGACGGGACAGCAGCCCCAGATCCTACACAATAGAAATATGTGTATTCTAGAAAGTTTAACAATCAGCAGATAAAGATACTCCAAACACCTGGTGTTGACGCTTCAATCATCCCGGCACCATGATTGTTATGGTGTCAGGATGATTGAAGTGCGTTATTTCTATTATTACATTGTAATATAAAGTTAAATCATTCAACTCACCATAATGCAGAATCAGTGGGACCCCTGAGCGTGTCACTTGCCACGTCGCCTGCCCCCGGCAGAGTCTGTCCTTGCGTCAGGTGCCCCCGGCAGAGTCTGTCCTTGCGTCAGGTGCCCCCGGCAGAGTCTGTCCTTGCGTCAGGTGCCCCCGGCAGAGTCTGTCCTTGCGTCAGGTGCCCCCGGCAGAGTCTGTCCTTGCGTCAGGTGCCCCCGGCAGAGTCTGTCCTTGCGTCAGGTGCCCCCGGCAGAGTGCAGGAGCGGCCGGTGTTCTGACGAGAAAGTTCCCCTTGGCAAGTAAGGACCCCCTGTACTGTGCAGGCGCAGCACTTGCGCAGTACGGGGCTGGGGAACTTTTCGGCAAGACACGGCGACGGCGGCGCCGTGTCTTCTGCTTCAGTGGAGAGGGGAGGGGCCGTGCAGCTAAAGAAGCCGATTCATTGGCTGCACGGATCGAGCCCCCTTCCTCTCTCCACTTACTCAACGCTAGGGGGAAGATCGAGCTGCGGCGCCTGCCGCCATTTTGCTGGAGCCAGCTGCTCCAAAAATAAAAAAAACATTCCCGACTTTTCCTTATGGAAAATCCCAATTCGGGACGAGGGTCCCAAAATTGGGATTGTCCCGGGAAAATCGGGACTGTTGGCAACTATGCATGTACTGCGGGGCGGCGGCTCTCCTGCGTGAAATCGCGTACATGTACTGCGGGGCGGCAGCTGGGAAATCACGTACATGTACTGTGGGGCGGCGGCTCTCCTGCATGAAATCACGTACATGTACTGTGGGGCGGCAGCTGGGAAATCACGTACATGTACTGCGGGGTGGCGGCTCTCCTGCGCGCGCACCGCCGGCGACCATCTCCTGCTGTGATTGGCTCCCGCTGTGTCCAATCAGCAGATCATGGCGGACCTGATGTCCGTTGGGACCCGCCATTCGTTCCCGAGAGAGGCAGAACACTGCCTATGTAAACAAGGCAGATCACCGTTCTGTGACAGGAGAAGACAGAGATCCTGTGTTTCTGCTAAGCAGGAACACAGGATCTCTGCCTTCACACAGTACACACACACCCCATACACACTTACATTTTCTGCAGATTTTTGTCTTCAGATTTACCAAAACCATATAATATGAGGTCAAACCTTAAGAGTTTCAATTTGTATGCAATCAGGCAGGGCCCTTGTACTACATGGTTTTGGTAAATCTGAAGACAAAAATCTGCAGAAAATTTAATAGTGTGTGTGTATGGGGTCTAAGAAAGCGCTCCCTAGGGACGCACTTAACACTTTGATGTTAACCCCTTCCCTTTTAGTACAGTGTCCTTAGCACAGTGACAGTGCACATTTTTAGCAATGATCACTGTATTGGTGTCACTGGTCCCCAAGAAAGTGTATTTAAAAGTTCCAGCTAGTGACTGATTTTTTTTTTTTTTTATGTGTTTTATAGCAGAAAGTAAAAATTTATTTATTTGTTTTTTTTTGTTTATAGTGAGAAAAAAAAATGCAGAGGTAATCAAATACCACGCTCTATTTGTGGGGAAAAAGAACGTCAATTTTATTTGTGTGCAACATCTCACGACCGCGCAATTGTTAAAGTGACGCAGTGCAGAATCGACAAAAATTGCCTGGTCATTAAGTTGGAGGGGAGGGGGGGTAAATCTTCTGGGACTGACCTGGTTAAGAATCCCATAGATTATGCCATTTTCTTTCACAGGTGGAAGGAAGGGAAAATTGCTTGATTTCCCCATTAACCCCATAGAAGGTTCTTAATGACGGGACGCTGAGGCAGGCGTTCCAGTCATGTGACCTCTGTAATATGCGTTCCTCTACTGAAGTGGATGACACAGAAAGTGCTGATGGGGAAATTACCCAACTTATTTGGTTAGTATAATGGCCTAGTTCTTTACTGTCTAAAGCTGATCTTCAAGTTCTACTTCATTCTAATTGCAGTCAAGAGGATTCCACTTCTCTGCTAGGGAGCAAAACTTTTTTTTTTTTTTTTTTTGGTTAAATTTCCCGAATGAAGTAAACTTGGACAAATCAGTTAGCGGTTGTTAAAGCATCAACTTCAGGAATTACAAAAAAACCTACCCCTAAATGACCCCCCCACACCTTCCTGCACTGCAACGGTTAAATGCTCAGAAATTCTAGCGCATGGGGTCTCCAAACTTTCTAAACAAAGGGGCCAGTTTACTGTCCTTCAGACTTTTAGCGGGCTGGACTGTGGCCATTGAAAGTGGAAAAAGGTCCCGACGTCAGTGGGGAAAAAACAATGCCCCATCATTGGTGCCATTGGGAGGAATTGTGCCCCATCATTAGTGGGAGGAATTGTGCCCCATCATTGGTGCCATTGGGAGGAATTGTGCCCCATCATTGGTGTCAGTGGGAGGAACTGCGCCCCATTATTGGTGCCATTGGGAGGAATAGTGCCCCACAGGGGCATTGCTGGGTCTACAAAAGATCTGGGGCTAGAGCCCATAGCAGCGTAGTAAAGAGTCATACGCTTGGGTGAGCATACACATGTATATACAGTAATATACGTGTGTGGGTATGTGTGTAAATATCCCCAGAGAGCCCCCACTAACATCAGGGTCCCCAGAAAGCCTCCCCTTGAGGACCCCTACAGAGACTCGGGGCCCCAGATTCGGGGCTATAGCCCCAAAAGCCACCCCCTAGGGACGTCACCAGTGCCCCATTATTGGTGTAAGTGGGAGGAATAGTGTCCCATTCTTGGTGTCATTGGGAGGTATAGTGCCTCATCATTGGTGTGATTGGGCCCCATTGCTGGTCTCATTAAGAGGAATTGGGCCCCATCATTGGTGCCATTGGGAGGAATTGTGCCCCATCATTGGTGCCATTTGGAGTAATTGTGTCCCATTATTGATGTCATTGGGCCCCATTGCTGGTGTCCTTGGGAGAAGTTATGCCCCGTCATTGGTGCCATTGGGAGGAATTGTGCCCCATTATTGCTGACATTGGGCCCCATTGCTGGTGTCATTGGGAAAAATTGTGCCCCATCATTGGTGCCATTAAGAGGAATTGTGCCCCATTATTAGCGCCAATGGGAGGAAGTGTGCCCCATCATTGCTGTCAGTGGGAGGAATTGTGCCTCATCCTTGGTGTTGGTGGGAGGAATTGTGCCCCTCCGTTGGTGTCATTAGGAGTAATTGTGTCCCATCATTGATGTCATTGGGCCCCATCGCTGGTGTCATTGTGAGAGATTGTGCCACATTATTGGTGCCATTGGAAGGAATTGTGCCAGTTCGTTGGTGTCATTGGGGGTGTTTGTGCCCCATTATTGGTATCAGTGGATGAAATGGAGCCTCAAAACCCTACTACGCCCATGATCTCTCCAGCTAATTCGCTTTATGCCGCTTTTGAGTCTGACACCACTCTTCTACCCTCCCCTAAGGGGGTACCTTTTACCTGCCCTCACCTTCCCTCTTCCCTCCCGCTCGCCCTCCATCCGAACCCCCCCCCCCCAAGATCTACCCCTCCCCTCCTTTTTCCTTTCAGCTCCCCCTCCGCGTTTGCCCCTTGTCCTCCACACTTCTTTCTAGTCTCGATCACCCCTACTCTACCACCGCAGCCTCCCTTCCCTGACTTGAGCTCCTAGTTGGGCATTCCCCTTAGTATACCCTGTTGCCCTTCCCTACAGTCTCCCAGCACTCTTGGGCTCTTTGGTATTGTCCCCCGTTGGGGTGCCAAACAGCCGCTTCTGTCAAATCTTTTCTTTTTTTTCCCTGCTGACTGTTCACATGTTGCCTACACCTAGAATTCCAGCCTCCTACTAGGTAGAGTTATGGAGGATTATCCTCCCCTTGATGCTTGCTATGTACCCTCTTTTAACCCGGCATGGTCTTTCCATGCTTTAGCTCTGTCACATTGTACTTCTTATTCATACGGTATGTACAGTTGTGCTTATAAGTTTACATACCCTGGCAGAATTTATGATTTCTTGGCCATTTTTCAGAGAAGATGAATGATAACACAACAACAACATTTCTTTCACTCATGGTTAGTGTTTGGCTGAAGCCATTTATTATCAATCAACTGTTTTTACTCTTTTTAATTCATAATGGCAACAAACTACCCAAATGACCCGGATCAAAAGTTTACACGCCCCAGTTCTTAATACCGTGTATTGCCCTCTTTAACATCAGTGACAGCTTGAAGTCTTTTGTGGTATTTGTGGATGAGGCTCTTTATCTTCTCAGATGGTAAAGCTGCCCATTCCTCTTGGCAAAAAATCCTCCAGTTCCTGTAAATTCTTGGGCTGTCTTGCATGAACGGCACGTTTTGAGATCTCCCCAGAGTGGCTCAATGATATTGAGGTCAGGAGACTGAGATGGCCACTCCAGAACCTTCACTTTATTCTGCTGTAGCCAATGACAGGTGGACTTGGCCCTGTGTTTTGGATCATTGTCATGTTGGAATGTTCAAGTACGTCCCATGCGCAGCTTCCTGGCTGATGAATGCAAATGTTCCTCCAGTATTTTTTGATAACATACTGCATTCATCTTGTCATCGATTTTGACCAGATTTCCTGTGCCTTTTGTAGCTCTCGCAGATCCCCCAAAACATCAGCGATCCACCTCCGTGTTTTCACAGTAGGGATGGTGTACCTTTCATCATAGGCCTTGTTGACTCCTCTCCAAATGTAGCGTTTATGGTTGTGGCCAAAAAGCTCAATTTTGGTCTCATCTCTCCAAATGACTTTGTGCCAGAAGGTTTGAGGCTCGTCTCTGTGCTGTTTGGCGTATTGTAAGCTGAATACTTTGTGACATTTGAGTAGTGATGGCTTTCTTCTGGTGACTTGACCATGCAGCCCATCTTTCTTCAAGTGCCTTCTTATTGTGCATCTTGAAACGGCCACACCACATGTTTTCAGAGAGTCCTGTATTTCACCTGAAGTTATTTGTGGGGTTTTCTTTGCGTCCCGAACAATTTTCCTGCCAATTGTGGCCAAAATTTTAGTTGGTCTACCTGACCGTGGTTTGGTTTCAACAGAACCCCTCATTTTCCACTTCTTGATTAGAGTTTGAACACTGCTGATTGGCATTCTCAATTCCTTGGATATCTTTTTATATATTTTTTTTTTTTCCCCTGTTTTATACAGTTCAGCTATCTTTTCCCGCAGATCCTTTGACAATTATTTTGCTTTCCCCATGACTCAGGATCCAGAAACATCAGTGCAGCACTGGATGAAGGATGCAAGGCTCTGTCAGGAGTCCAGAAACTCGTTGAATATACATATACATATACATATACATATACATATACATACACATACATTCATACATTACAAGGAAACAGATCACAGGTGAGGATGGTTACCTTTAATAGCCATTCAAACCCCTTTTGTGTCAACTTGTGTGCATGTTATCAGGCCGAAATCACCGGGGTATGTAAACTTTTGATCAGGGTCATTTGGCTACTTTTGATCAGGGTCATCATGATTTAAAAAGAGTAAACACAGTTGATGATAAATGGCTTCAGCCAAACACTAACCATGAGTGAAAGAAAAGTTGTGTTCTCATTCATATTCTCTGAAAAATGGCCAAGAAGTCATAACTTCTGCCAGGGTATGTAAACTTATGAGCACAACAGTACCTTGCGCTCTTATTTGTGCCTTTTTGTATTGAAGCTTGTGTTCTTTCAATAAAATACTTGAACAAGAAGAAAAGGGGGGGGGGGGGGGGGGGGGGATGGTGCCCTCAAGGGCCCGGATAAATGCAAGCAAAGGGCAACATCTAACCTACCCCCCCCCCCCCCCCCCCCCCCCCGGGCCGCAGTTTGGAGACCACTGCTCTCAAGGATGTCCAGCATATGAGCACATGACAATGATGAAAGATGGTATGGTTTCATAAAAGAACTGGTAATCTGTTTCCCCCTCTTGCAGACCACTGATAAAGCTCACTACCGTTTGAGGAAATAAACAGTGCCAAAGTTCATGTTTGCCAAATAAGTGCTCCTATACTACGCCATAAATCAGGGGAAGGACTGGGAACCTTCAGCTACCATCCTCTTTTTTTTTTTTTTTTTTTTTTTTTTTATTATTCCACTGGGCCTCTCCTTTTAGAAAAATGTGTATTGTCTTGGTAATGTTGAGTCATTTTGAAAGCCAAAAACGGACATTTTAATTTCCAAAAAGTGAAACAAAATGGTCTGCCGTGAAAGGGTTAACCCTTTCGTGTCATCCCAGGTCAAGGAGATGACTCAGATGTCCTCAGGCTGCAGGTTGTGTGCTTTAGAATCACCTGACTGGGAGATTGTGACATAGGGCAGCCTTCTGTTTTCTTCTTCAAAACAATGTAGGAAGGATGAGAGCACCTAAGAAGTCTGCATTGTACACACTGGAAGATCACAAAAAAAGTCTAAAGTGTTTCAGGGGTCAACACCTCCCCCTTCATCAGGGCTTAGGTGCTGGTAGTAAATGGAGAGATTACCGGACAACAAATGACAAAGTAAGTCTTGGTTCACGTGATGCGTTTTTTTTTTTTTTTTTTTTTTTTTTTCCCCAGTGGGTTTTGCGGTTTTAAACCCATGTTGCTGATTGGATGACCCCCATCTATGATGTCACAGACCCAGCATGCAGCGGTCAATGACGTCACAGAGGGTGGTGCCACCAGGTGACATAACCAGATGGCCCCGCCCCTTAGATATTTAAGAACTGTCAGACGACGCGAGCGGTGCCTTTGTTTTTTTGTTTTTCCGGGTCCATCTGGCATCGTGATTGACGATGCATCTACATCGGGGGACATTGTTTTTTTTATTTTTTAATAAAGGAATTGTCAAATTGTCTTGTATCTTTACTCACTCTTTTGGTGAATGAGTAGGGGTACTTTACATTCACATAGGGGGGAGGGTGGGATCTGGGGGGGGCCCCCTTGTTAAAGGGGATTCCAGATTCTAACAAGCCCCACTGCCCCCCTTTCCTGGCCTGCCAGGCTGCATGCTCGGATGAGGGTCTGGTATGGATTTTTTTGGCGGGGTGGCCTCCATGCTTTTTTAATTTATTTTGGAGTGAGGTTCCCCTCAAAATGTCATAACAGACCCAAATTGTGCAGGTCCATTGAAGTGTATTACACGCAAAACGCGCGGGGCACAATACGGTGGAGGGTTCGGCCTCAGTAGGAGGGACAGTGTTCTAGCAAGAGCGGGGCTTGGTGCCAATTCTAGCCCATTGCAAAGCCCCCTTACACGTTGTCCATCTATAATTGGCAATGTCAGTTTCTCTATTGAAAAAAGTCAGATTTTGCCTTTTTTGATCTGGTCTAGGCCCTCCTGATCCATTGTGAGACGCATGGACACCAATACCACCAATAGCTACTAAAACCTAGATGGAGAGATTGTAAACAGCTAAGACAACCTACATTGTGTGAGTATGTTCCTTTGCTCTGGTAGCCAGAACTGAGAAAATTCTCAATTCACATTTACCTTTTATTGTTCCTCTAATCCTCTATTTTTTTTTTCTCCTGTTATTTATCTATGTATTGTTCAAATTAAATTTTAGACCTGGTGAAGGGAGATGTTCTAGTCACTGAAACACATTGGGTTATTTTTTTTGGACTTCTATGTTGACATAAATGCTCTTGGATTCCCCTTGCTTTCTCGACATCCCACCATGTTGTAAGTTTTTGTCCTCTACAACGTTGACCTAACTTCACATTTTGAGAAACCAGAAGACCTTTGGATCCCGTGCTTCCTAACCACACTTTTCAAAGGTTGTCCAGTGTTGGGTCAGAACCTACATAGTGATTTTTGCAGGGGCTCCAGCAGATGCGCAGGGCTGGTCCTTTTTTGTCTTCCTTGCCTATCCTGCAATGGAGGGAATCTGTTACTTTGCCCTAAAATGACAAAGGACATGTTTTCTTTAAGAGATAAAAATTAACTTTAAACACTCATGGAGGCAGTAGATCTGCCAGCTAAAGGTAATTTTTAACTGTCCTGCTACACTTTCTTAAGGAAGTAGTTAATATATAGAGAGAAGGTCTGCTTATATCTCAGTAGAAGGAACATGAACTAGTACTTTAGAGTTTCCGTATGACTCTAAATGGAATTTCCAGTCCACTTTGGTTACAGTAGCTCAAGGGTCCACGTCTATTCATCCCAGGGCCTGGTCTGTCCTATCTGCATGTATACGTGGTGGCATGCACATGTTGGCGCGTGCCCATTGAGTCCCTGACACTGGGCATGCACAGAGGCCCTGGAGGGGACATTTATACACCTTTACTTACAATGACCAGTGCTATATCTTCTTGCAGGCTACCAAGTGTGTGACTACTTTTGTTGATGCTTGCCCACTGCTGGCCTGGATCGACTGACCCTGATCGTGTCTCCTGCCTTGTTGCTGACGCTACCCTTTTTTCTATTACTTTCTTGCCTACTGCCTGCCTTGACTTCTGCCTGGACACTGACTACTCTTATGCCTTCCTTGACTTCGACATGGACACTGACTACTTTTATGTCTGCCTTGACTTCTGCCTGGACACTGCCAACTCTTTACCTGTTGCCTGCTTCGACTTCTGCCTGGACACTGACTACCCTTTTGTCTGCTGCCTGGACACTGACTACTCTTTTGCTTGCTGTCTGCCTGGACTTCTGCCTGGACACTGACTAATCTCTTGCCTGCTGCCTGCCTTGACTTCTGCTTGGACACTGACTACTCTTTTGCCTGCTGCCTGGACAGTGATTACTCTTATGCCTGCTGCCTGCCTTGACTTCAGCCTGGACACTGATTACACTTCTTTGCTTGCTGCCTGCTTTGACTTCTGCTTGGACACTGACTAATCTTTTGTCTGCTGCCTGGACACTGACTACACTCTTGCTTGTTGCCTGCCTTGACTTCTTCTTGGACACTGACTAATCTTTTGCCTGCTGCCTTCCTTGACCTCTGCCTGGACACCAACTAGTCTAGCCTGCTGCTTGCCTTCACACCAACTGCTCTCTTACTTGCCATCTGCCTCGACCTCTGCTCAGGACTCTGGCCTCCCACTATATTGTACCCTGTTCCCACAGTGTAGCTACCCTGTTTCTTTGACACCTTGGTGGGGCAACCCTGAGGGTCACAACTTTTTGTGTCACAGATCAAGTTGTCACATTTATTCTGCGCCTTCGGTGAGCTTACATCCCCCCCTAAAAGGGGTGTCAATCAGTACATTTTTATTGCGGAAAATAATCCCTGAATTGTGTCTGCAAGCAACCTCCTGTGTTCGGGACCCAAAAGCTAGTGGAGAACATGGTAGCAGCAGTGTAGTAGCTTTGCCTGCTACAGTGATTTCCATCTTCCACAAGAATCCCACAGGTATTGTCCATATAGTACATGCTTACTTTGGTCCAAGCTGGAACTTTCCATGCCTGGAATTTAATTTTTTTTTTTTTTTTTTTTTGCTTTTTATCAATACCTCCATGGGGCGGTTTCAGGGTTGTGCAGCAGTGAAATTGAAACTTGGCTTACACAGATCCAGTACTAATTTCCGGTGGGTTCTACGTGACTTGCTGCAGCTCATTTCAGCTGTTTTAATATTGGGGTTTTCTTTCACCAGTGACCAGCTCTTCATGCAGATGGCGGATATCATGGTGTCCAATGGATGGCTGAAAGCTGGATATAAATATCTGTGCATCGACGATTGCTGGCTGGCTCCTCGTAGAGACAAGAACAACAGGCTACAGGCTGACCCTGACCGCTTCCCGGGAGGCATGAAGAAACTGGTGGATTATGTGAGTCACTCAAAGATGACATTCGTTTTTTAGTAAATTTTGTTCCTTAAAGCTGTAATTAACCCAAAAACAAACAAAAAAACAATATATTGTAGCTTTCCAATCCTTAAATGTGGTGGCTGTGTTTCGTCAGATTTGGCGACCTGTCAGAATGTGAAACGGAAGTGAGGTTTCTTCACCGCCATCTTGCTACACCCCGCACTCCTCCACAGTAAGGAGACGCTGAGTAGGGGGGAAAGCGGACATCTTGTTACACCCACCGGAGTTTTGCATTTTACACTTATTTTTAACTGTAAACTGAGGTTATATAGTGAAATACAGGACTTAGAACTCCGTCTGACTGTTTAGATGTTGAATTTTAAAAGTAGCGAACGTCTGTCAGATTAGCAAACCTGTGAAACCAGCTTTAAAAATTCGACATCTAAACAGTCAAACGGAGTTCTAAGTGCTGTATTTCGCTATATAACCTCAGTTTACAGTTAAAAATAAGTGTAAAATGCAAAACTACGGTGGGTGTAACAAAATGTCCGCTTGCCCCCTTCCCACTCTATCCTTACTGTGGGCGAGTGCGGGGTGTAGCAAGATGGCGACGTAACGTCACATTCTGACAGGTCGCCAAATCTGATGAAACAGGTGCATTTTTTTTTCTTTCCCTTTTTATTTACACCTGTTAATCCTGATATGTTTGAACTTCCTTTTAACTAACCAAGCTGACCATCAAAAAATAGCGGTTGGAAGTCCAAAAAATGTAATCTAATGCGGCTTGCCAATCTTTAGATGTTGTGGCTGTATTCATTTTCTCCTTATTTTCACCTGGTGGCCCTGCCATTTAAGTCTCTTTATCTTTCAATTTCCTTTACCAGACCAAGCTGTCCATCAAAAATGGCAGTTGGAACCCCAAAAAAAAATCTATTACGTCTTGCTAATTCTTAGATTTATGAGCTGCATTTGTTTTATTGTTTAGGCTTTTTTTCTTTTATTTTTATCTGGGGATCCTACCAGTAAGTCTGGTATTTTTCAACTTCCTTTACCAGACCAAGCTGTCCATCAAAAAAATGGCAGTTGGAACCCAAAAAAAAGAAATCTATTACAGCTTACTTATTCTTAGATTTATGAGCTGCATTAGTTTTATTGTTTAGGCTTTTTTTTTATCTGGGGATCCTACCAGTAAGACTGGTATTTTTCAACTTCCATTAACAGACCAAGCTGTCCATCAAAAATGGCAGTTGGAAAGTAAAAAAAAATGGCAGTTGGATTCCCAAAAATTAAATCTATTGCAGCTTACTAATTCTTAGATTTAGTAGCTGCATTTGTTTTTGTTTTTTTTTTTTTTTTTTTTTTTTTTCATTGTTTCCATCTGGTGTTCCTGCCAGTAAGATTATTTTTCAGCTTCCTTTAACAGGCCAAGCTGTCCATCAAAAATGGCAGTTTGAACCCCCAGAAATGTAGTATATTTCAGCCTACAAATCTTTAGATGTGGTGGCTGCATTCATTTTCTTTTTTTTTTTTTTTCACCTGGTGATCCTGCCATTATGTCTGTTTCTTTCAACAAACCTCTGAGGGCTTCACAGAACAGCTGTCTTTATGCTGAGATTAAATTACACACAGGTGGACTCTATTTACTAATTAGGTGACTTCTGAATGCAATTGGTTCCGCTAGATTTTAGTTATAGGGGTATCAGAGTAAAGGGGGCTGAATACAAATGCCCCACACACACACACACACACACACACACACACACACACACACACACACACACACACACACACACACACACACACACACACACACACACACACACACTTCACATATTTGTAAAAAATGTGGAAAATCATTTATCATTTTCCTTCCACTTCACATTATGTGATTATTAATTGTGCCACTTTGTAGTTTTTGAAATTCCAACTGCCATTTTTTGATGGACAGCTTGGTCTGTTAAAGGGAGTTGAAAATTTATTAGAATCACCAGGTGAAAAAAGCCTAAAAATAGAAAACTAATGCAGCCAACACATCTAATGACTGGTAAGCGTCGATATAATCTTAGTTTTTTTGTTTTTTTTTTTTTGTTTTTTTTTTTGGGGGGGGGGGGGGGGGGGGATTTAATACTGCTGAACGCCAGGCTGATATAAAAGACCCAGATCAATTCAGCTCTGTATTCATTCTAGAAACTGATCTGGTTTTCTTAGGTACATGATCGCGGCCTGCTTTTTGGAATATATCAAGACGTGGGCAACAAAACCTGCGCCGGATATCCAGGAAGTCGCGATTTTTACGAGTTGGACGCACAAACGTTTGCGGACTGGGGGGTGGACCTACTCAAATTTGATGGATGTAATTATGGAACTCTGGAAGATCTAGAAGAAGGTGAGACAAACCTGTGCTGTGTTAATGGAGAAGAAAGAACAAGACCACTACCTACCTTAGATCGCCAGGTCAATATTATTAGATCTTTATCCAAATAGTCATGTGACTGCAAAAGCGTCTTTGTGTGGAGGGCTGGCCGCGCTAAATCTTTAGAGCTGTGAAGACATCCCCACTTGTGTCCCTTCCTTTTTAAAGAAAAATTCCAGGTATGGCTATTATTACATAGTTGCATTGTTCCAGCTTGGACCAGTGTAACTCTATATAGACCATACCTGTGGGATCTCTCTAGGACCCTGGTGCCCAACCTGGAGCCCTTTTGTGAGGCTCTCAAGCCACTGTGGACATTATTCTTTGTTTTTGTCTTTCCCTGTTTTTAGCAATAATTTCTAGCAGTCTCATGTCGTTTTTTTCTCCAGTCTATGCCCACCACCTGAAGCATGCCCTAGTGTCCAACAATTCCTACAGCATGTTCAGTCTCTGACCATCTCCTGTATCATGTCTGCAGTCTCTGACCATCTCCTGTATCATGTCTGCAGTCTCTGACCATCTCTTGTATCATGTTTGCAGTCTCTGACCACCTCCTGTATCATGTCTGCAGTCTCTGACCACCTCCTGTATCATGTCTGCAGTCTCTGACCACCTCCTGTATCATGTCTGCAGTCTCTGACCGTCTCTCCTGTATCATGTCTGCAGTCTCTGACCGTCTCTCTTGTATCATGTCTGCAGTCTCTGACCGTCTCTCTTGTATCATGTCTGCAGTCTCTGACCGTCTCTCTTGTATCATGTCTGCAGTCTCTGACCGTCTCTCTTGTATCATGTCTGCAGTCTCTGACCGTCTCTCTTGTATCATGTCTGCAGTCTCTGACCGTCTCTCTTGTATCATGTCTGCAGTCTCTGACCGTCTCTCTTGTATCATGTCTGCAGTCTCTGACCGTCTCTCTTGTATCATAGAATAATGAAATGGATCTTGCGAGCCAACAATGGTAATAATAAAGTGAGCAAGTAGCGTAACCAAGCTGCAAACGCTAAACACGCTTTATACTCGTGCAGATAACACTCAAAAATTAAAATAAAATTGCATTTGCGCTAGGAAAATAAATAGTATAAAAAATGTACATTTATATAAAGTGCATAGCTATCAAAAAAATATTACAAAGATAAATGATTATATAAAGTGCATAGCTATCAAGAAAATTTTTTTTCAGAAATCTATTATAATCCGTGCAGTATTAATTTTTGTGATACAACAAATAAAGTGCAACATGCAAAAAATATATATTGAAAATGCAGGTGTAAACTCTGGCTAGAGAGTATATCCACTCCTTCACCAAATGGATCTATAAAACCATAAACGTTCATCAAAATAATATCAACAGTGCACAGATTCAGTGTTCATCAAGAAGTGCTTATCATCATGCTCATCCAAAACCAGTGCAGAACTTATATCATGCTTCAGTGCTTTTCCAGTGTTCCCCAAAAGCCTATGCGCTCACCTCAGAGCGTGTGACACAGTAATTAAACTACATGCCAAAACACGCTTGGGTGCCACTCCTGGGCTCTAACGATATGCAGGTGATGAAATCCAACTCGCTCAATCAGTAGCATCCCAGATCATGGATAAAAGAGAAAAGCTCCATAGTGTGATATTGTAAAGACTTTTATTAAAAGTAAATATTCCCTTCATAGGGGTACTCACATAATATAGGTGCGTGAGTGCACCATCCTAATCAGGGCTCTGTATGCAAGAACCAGATCGTTGGTACGGCGTGCGGTGTGGTGTGTCTGCCTCGCCTCACTATCCTTGCTGACAGCTCCATCCTGGCCTCTCCCCTACGCGTCTTCGGCACAGGGATCACGTGCCTTCTTCAGGGGGATACCCCTGAAGAAGGCACGTGATCCCTGTGCCGAAGACATGATCCCCCTGAAGAAGGCACGTGATCCCTGTGCCAAAGACACGATCCCCCTGAAGAAGGCACGTGCCGAAGACGCGTAGGGGAGGGGCCAGGACGGAGCTGTCAGCAAGGATAGTGAGGCGAGGCAGACACACCACACCGCACACCTTACCAACGATCTGGTTCTTGCATACAGAGCCCTGATTAGGATGGTGCACTCACGCACCTATATTATGTGAGTACACCTATGAAGGGAATATTTACTTTTAAAAAAAGTCTTTACAATATCACACTATGGAGCTTTTCTCTTTTATCCGTGATCTGGGATGCTACTGATTGAGCGAGTTGGATTTCATCACCTGCATATCGTTAGAGCCCAGGAGTGGCTCCCAAGCGTGTTTTGGCATAGTTTAATTACTGTGTCACACGCTCTGAGGTGAGCGCATAGGTTTTTGGGGAACACTGGAAAAAGCACTGAAGCATGATATAAGTTCTGCACTGGTTTTGGATGAGCATGATGATAAGCACTTCTTGATGAACACTGAATCTGTGCACTCATGATATTATTT
This sequence comes from Aquarana catesbeiana, assembly GCF_042186555.1. Classification (NCBI taxonomy): domain Eukaryota; kingdom Metazoa; phylum Chordata; class Amphibia; order Anura; family Ranidae; genus Aquarana; species Aquarana catesbeiana. Next base: position 310,816,258 of record NC_133332.1, on the reverse strand, counting down.
TGATGAACGTTTATGGTTTTATAGATCCATTTGGTGAAGGAGTGGATACTCTCTAGCCAGAGTTTACACCTGCATTTTCAATATATATTTTTTGCATGTTTCACTTTATTTGTTGTATCACAAAATTAATACTGCATCTCCTGTATCATGTCTGCAGTCTCTGACCATCTCTTGTGTCAAGTCTGCAGTCTCTGACCATCTCTTGTGTCAAGTCTGCAGTCTCTGACCATCTCCTGTATCATGTCTGCAGTCTCTGACCGTCTCTTGTATCATGTCTGCAGTCTCTGACCGTCTCTTGTATCATGTCTGCAGTCTCTGACCGTCTCTTGTATCATGTCTGCAGTCTCTGACCGTCTCTTGTATCATGTCTGCAGTCTCTGACCGTCTCTTGTATCATGTCTGCAGTCTCTGACCGTCTCTTGTATCATGTCTGCAGTCTCTGACCGTCTCTTGTATCATGTCTGCAGTCTCTGACCGTCTCTTGTATCATGTCCATAGACTTTGACTATAGGTCAATTGGCCACAACTCAAGGTACCCCTACCAATCTCTAGAGGAACCCTAGGTTTCCACAGAATCCTGGTTTTGAGGATGGCTATTCTAGAGGGATGCCAAAGGTATAGTATATATGCATATTTCCATTGGTCCAAGTTGGACCAATGTAACTATGTAAAAAAAATTGCCATTCCCAAACTTCAGCTGTAAGCCTTCATCATCCCTGCCATAGGTCCCGCCAACTAGCCATGCAAAGAGACACTCACCAGTCACATGGTCATTTGGGAAACGTAAAAAAAAAAAAAGTCAATAATAGTATTGAGATTTATTATGAAGTATATGCTGAAAATATGAGAACAATTCTTCCTGTAATAGGTTTGAAAAGGTGTATGTGTGACTCTTATGTTCTGGGGTGTGGGTACTTCCAACTCGCTCTCTAATCAGTACATTATTTCTTTAAACAGACTTGCGTACATTAATTATAAAGTGGGTAGTGCCAAAACATAACTCATATGCATAATGATCAAACGGTGCAATCATAAAAAAAAAAGTGACTGGTGCTGAGAATCAATTAATATCAATCAAAAAAATCAATTCTAATCAATCGTTAAATAAAAATCCAAAGTGACAGGTGCTCTTCAATCATATATGACCTCTGTGCTTGAAATAAATATGCAGTCCTTAAAGGTGTATAAATATTCCAAAAGTGACAGGTGCTCTTCAATCGTATATCCTTTGTGCTAGTGCTCCTTACAGTGCCCCTAGACCACAGGTGTCAAACACAAGGCCCGCGGGCCGAATCCGGCCCTCCAGGGCCATTTCATGTGGCCCTCACACCTCTCCTGCAGCTGCAGGAAATCTCCAGACATCCTCTGGTCCTCTTCTAGACCCCTACTTTCTGCTTTCAAGCAATGCATCCAGCTTCTTCCCAGCAGCAGCATAAGGAAAGGGGGGTGCACTGTGATGTTAGGGAGAGTAGGGGACTCAACTTCTGATGGTGGGGTGGCTCTTGACATCTAATGTAAGGGGAGGGGATGCGCTGGACATCTAATCTTACAGATACAACCGGCCCTTTTGAGGACAATCATAATGCTGATGCGGCCCAAGATGAAATTGAGTTTGACACCCCTGCCCTAGAGGTAATGCACTCACCAGAAATACTCACCCCTCGAAGGGGGTATTGCACATTCACAGTATTTGCACTGTGCAGCAATATCCAGATCCACAGCTTAGTTTGCTCTTAATACGTGTTCATTCGTGCCTCCAACTTCTGATGATCTCCATGTAGCAAGGTCCCAGGCCTCCTTCAGTCTAATGAGAACCTCCAGAGCCAAGAGCTGCTGACATCCTTCTGTACAGAGTGGGTTGTAAGGCATAGTGGGTGTGGTGTAAAGTAGATTCATGGGTGCCAGACACTTCTTGAATTCAAAGAGATTTTTATTTCTCTTGAACAGAACTTTGGGAGAGAGGGTTTAGGGCCAGGACACCCTTAGGCAGTTGCAATGTTAATTTGGCAGACTCCGAGACCTCAACAGGAGGACAGCCATGCAGGGAAAAGCATCCAGCAAGACGCCACATCTAAGTGTGTAGGAATGCTGTCTCCTATGGCAACAGTCTTTAATAGTTCCGTCACTTCTTGTAGTTCTTCAACCCACTGAGCTCCCGGTCTCTCTCACTAGACCAGATGATTCACTGCCACTGAATCCCTCGAGCTCCTCCAATCTTCACTGTAGTATCTTCCTCAAGCGTCTCCCCCGTTCCTCTGTTCCTCTGCTGGGTCCCTGGCCTGGCACTCCAGATACTTCTCAAGCGTCACCCCACTGGCCTGCTCGCTCCCTGGCTTGACATACAAGGCTAGAGTTACCTCCGCTGGTTGGGTTCCTGGCTTCCCTGGCTGAAGTTTCCTGATTCTTCACCGTCCCTGGTTGGTTATCACTGCTCCGGTACTTGCTTCAGCTTCTCACTATAGTCTCTGGCAACAAGGTGGAAGGTCCCTTAGTGGCGACAGCTTCCCCTCCACCTCGGACCATGACAGGTTTTCTGGCCGGCAGAACCGTCACTTCTGGTTGGACTGCAAGCCGCAATCCCAACCCTGCACTACTCTCTTGCTTCTGGATAGGCCCTCAGACAGCCTAGCAGCCAGATAACCCCCCTAGGATAGGCCCAATCTCTGGCCTAGCAGCCCGGGGCGTACAACATGCATCCACTTAGACCAGTGGTTCTCAACTCCCGTCCTCAGGAAACCAAAAAATATGTAGAAAATGGGATTTTAAAGGTACCCTTGATATAGGAAAAGACATTATCTACTAAAAATATATCAAATATTTATTAAAGCAGTTTTACAAAAAAAAAATTGTACGATAAAATGTGAGAACAGTTATACATTCACAGTCAAAGGTATACATCCTCAACCTAATATTGACAATGAAAAAAACTGTGGTCACCAAGAGTTCAAGGCATAACCACGTCCACATAATTTCAACATGTTTCGCCCAGAAGGCTTCATCAGGAAAATGAATGAGGCTTTTCAATTATTCAACAACAATATTCACGATAAATACAACCTTGGATGTTCAAAAGAGAAAGGGAAAAAAAAAGGTAAATACACAGAAAAAATATACATAAAACATTCACATTTATGTAGCTTGAAAGCTCTTTAGCTTGTGCAACCATAACTCCACCAAAACCACCCTCCAGGAACAAAAACCATCCCACTCCCGTCCTCAGGACCCGCTAACAGGCCAGATTTTAAGTATTACCTTGGGGGATATGCAGACTAGAATACAGCAATCACTGAGCAGAAAATGATATCACCTGTGATGTATTTCAGTTATCTTGCAAACCTGGCCTGTTGGTGGGTCCTGAGGACAGGAGTTGAGAACCCCTGACTTAGACGTTCTAATAATTTGGCGACACGAATGAACACATATTAACCACTTCCTGACCGCCGCACGCCGATATACGTGCTAACTTTGAAGAGGAATCTCGTTGTTATGGCAGCAGCTAGCTGCGATAACCCCGGTATCCTCTTCTTCAGGCAGCGGTCCGGTTTCCCATAATGGTGGTCTCTGTGGCGGATTTGCAAGGTCACTTTTATCAGTGGCGGGAGAGGGCACCCCCCCTCCCACCGCGCTCCAGTGCCCTCTGCCGCTTACCGGAGCCGCCGGCAGCGGCGGAGGCGATCGGATCCTCTTCCTTGCTGGGTATGGGGACGAGTGAGGGGTAGATGACCCCCACCCGTCTCCATACCATTGCAGGACAGAAGCGACGTCATAGCGTTACCTCCGCCCATGGCTCTTAAAGGGACATTTTTTTTCTTTTTTTTTTTTTTATTGCATTTTAGTGTGAAATATAAGATCTGAGGTCTTTTTGACCCCAGATCTCATATTTAAGAGGTCCTGTCATGCTTTTTTCTATTACAAGGGATGTTTACATTCCTTGTAGTAGGAATAAAAGTGACTTATTTTTTTTTTTTTTTTTAAAAAGGTAAAATAAATAAGGGAAAATTATTATTAATTTTTTTTTTTTTTTTTTAACTCTCCCTGTCCCACCGAGCTCGCGTGCAGAACCGAATGCATACGTGAGTAGCGCCCGCATATGAAAACGGTGTTCAAACCACACATGTGAGGTATCGCCGCGATCGGTAGAGGGAGAGCAATAATTCTAGCCCTAGACCTCCTCTAGCTCAAAATATGCAACCTGTAGAATTTTTTTTTAAACTTCGCCTATGGAGATTTTTAAGGGTAAAAGTTTGTCGCCATTCCACGAGCCTGCGCAATTCTGAAGCGTGACGTGTTTGGTATCAATTTACTCGGCGTAACAACATTATCATGGCAAAAAAAAATTTGGGCTAACTTTACTGTTTGTTTTCAAATTCAAAAAGTGTTTTTTTTTTTTTTTTTTTTTTTTTTTTTTTTCCAAAAAAATTGCGCTTGTAAGACCGCTGCGCAAATACGGTGTGACAGACAGTATTGCAACAATCGCCATCTTATTCTCTAGGGTGTTAGAAAAAAAATGTATAATGTTTGGGGGTTCTAAGTAATTTTATAGCAAAAAAAAAAAAATGTTAACTTGTGAACAACAAATCTCCGAAAGAGGCTCGGTCCTTAAGTGGTTAAGAGCAAACTAAGCCGTGGATCTAGATATTGCTGCTCAGTGGCAAATACTGTGAATACGCAATACCCCTTTGAGGGGGTGAGTATTTTTGGTGAGTGCATTACCTCTAGGGGCACTGTAAGGAGCATCAACACAAAGGATATATGATTTGAAGAGCACCTGTCACTTTAGGAATATTTATACACCTTTTAAGGACTGCATATATTTACTTTCCAAGGACTGTGCATATTTATTTCAAGCACTGAGGTCATATATGATTGAAGAGCACCTGTTCGCTTTGGATTTTTATTAAATGATTGTGTATACGAAGTTGATTTTCGGCACCAGTGACTTTTTTTTTTTTTTTTTTTTTTTTTTTTTATGATTGTACTGTTTGCACATTATGCATATGAGTTATGTTTTGGCCCTAGTCACTTTCTAATTAATGCACTCAAGTCTGTTCAAGAAATATACTGATTTAGAGAGTGAGTTGGAAGTACCCACACCCAAAAATATAAGCAGAGCGCCACACCCACACCTTTTCAAACCTATTCTCTTATACTCTACCCAGGTGGTTGTATTTGTAGGGGCATCTAGCCATTTGTGCGAAACCACCCATAAACCTGTCTTTATTCTTCCTGTAAGCCCTGATTAGTCCCTATAGCATACTAGTGTGTGTGTGTGTGTGTGTGTGTGTGTTTTTTTGTTTTTTTTTCCTGCATATACCCCACCAAGCCATTTATGAGGAACATTCTTTTAATACTGGGTTGGGTCTCCCTTACTCTCGTGTCAATGGTTCCATGTTCCACAAAAGATCCTTTTGAGATTCTGCTCCATGTTGCCATAGAAATTTCTGAAGATTTGGTAGCTACACATTCATACCGCAAATGTCCAATTCTACCACATCCCAGAGCTGTTCTGTTAGGGTCAGTTCCATAGACAAGCCTAAAATCTCAGGTAACCACCGTTTGCAACTGTGGGGAGCATCTCAGAATACACGTTTACATCAAACCTTGAAGTGACAAGTGGTCTACAACGGCGCAAGACCACATTGGGTTCCTGTAAGCCAAAAACAGAAAGCTGATGCAGAAACTGAGGTTCATCAGACCAAGCTACATTTTTTCCAGTCTTCATCTGTCCAGTTTTGGTGATCCTTTTGCCCACTCCAGCCTCTGCTTTCTGTTTTTGGCTTACAGGAACCCAATGTGGTCTTCTGCTGTTGTAGACCATCCACTTAAAGGTTTGATGTGTTGCGCATTCTGAGATGCCTCCAGTTGTAACGGGGGTGAGTTCCCATAGACTTTCTGTCCCCTCCAACATCCTGGCCAATGCTCACTGGATATTTATAATTTTTGCACAACCCATCCTTTCTGCCACCCTATCGTTGCAGGGTACCGTCGTATGGCTATGGCATTAAACCGTACTGGGAGAGATATTGTATATTCCTGTGAATGGCCACTGTATGCTCGTCAAGAATCACATGTAAGTAGAATATTATTTCCATCTTTCTAAGTGACAAATGTTGTATGTATCTTTTATGGTCAACGTCAAAGAGTTTTCCACTTTCAAAAGTAAGGGTAGATCTCCTGGTTATTAGCCTAACGTGTATCTACCAGTCCTTAGATGAGGTGGCAGTAGTTTTTCTTTTTTCAGCTCCACAAAGACCTGCTTTGACCAGTTTGGTGTGGGGGAACTTGTGTGTCCTGCACAGAGCCCTGACGTCAACCCTCCTGAACACCTTTTTGGGATCAGGTCTTCTCCTCCAACATCAGTACTTGACTCCAACCCTACTGAATAACTTTTGGGGTCAGGTCTTCTCATCCAACATGAGGACCTGACCTCAACCTTACTATCTTTTGAGATCAGGTCTTCTCATCTAACTTCAGGATCTGACCTCAATCCTACTTGAAAACCTTTTGGGATCTTCTCATCCAACATCAGTACTTGACTTCAACCCTACTAAATACCTTTGGAAAAAATAACGCCACAGGAAGGGAAGGAATTTCTCGCTAAGGGAATGCAGACAGCAAAAATAACCCGGTAGAGTTTTCTACCCTTGCCTATTCTATCTCAAATTAGAAATTAACATTTTGGCTTCACAAGCAATTTAAACTAAGACCCAACGATAAGTAATGATAACCACCCGCACCTTGTACCTCTGCTCTGCACCAAAAGCATATGGCATTAATCTGCTGTTACAAAAACAATAGATTCGTTTCTTATAGCGTCTACTTATAAAAATCTATGTCTTTTGTGATTCTTTTTAATTGAAACTTTTTTTCTTACTATTCTCAGGTTAACTATACAGAAGTTGCTGAATACTGCAACTCGTGGAGAAATTTTGGCGATATCGATGACTCGTGGGGAAGTGTGAAGACTATAGTGGATTTTACTGCCGCTCTCCAAGAACAGCTGGTTCCTGCAGCGGGTCCGGGAGCTTGGAATGACCCAGACATGGTCAGAGGATAACCCTTCTATTTTTAGGCCTAAATCTAAATATAGAATGTTTTTGCAGCTATTTTGAAAATTCTCAATATGAATAACTGAAACTTGTTGGGTATTGCCTAACAAATGGGTATAGCTCATGCCCACTAGATGGCCATGGTGGTTCCAGCACTGATGGTGGTGTTGTCTTTTTAGCTGCAGTGGCATTTATTACCTGGCTATACAGGTGCTAATAGGGTGGTCATGACCTGGTTACAGTAGTGATCACTCCCTTCCTGTAATGATGGTCACATTCTGGAAGTGGAGGAAAAAAGCATGGTTTAGAGGTGCAGAATGTGTTCCCAGCTAGTGGGCACCTCAGTAGACCATATGTTGCTGAGAAGAAATGTGGAATCTTAAAGCAGACCTTTGCCAATTGGGTGCACTAGACATCATCAGTGCTCTGAAGCCTCCTGGGAATATGCATATCACCATACTGTATGCCATGATGCTTCAGGTGCTATCGAAGAGGGATGGACCCAGTGGCACGTCATCAGGGGGGCGGCCTGCCTGAACCAGGAAGAGGGTACTGGCTCCCTATGATGTCAGCAACTAAGATGGCATAACACCAGCGAAAAAAAAAAAAAAAACATGGTGGTAGGGAGTGGTGAAGTTTCTCAATAAGTACTCCACTCAAAGCTAAAGTGAATGAAGAATTCGAAAAGAAGCACACCCCTCTTTAATCACTGGGATAGAAGAAAAAATACCGTGCGAATACCACCTAAAACAAACCACCAAAAATAAACGAACAACTAAGCAGCCACTAAAAGTGAGATACACACATATATAGTTGTTAAGAAAAAATGTAGCAGAGCTTTATCTTTAATCACGTAGGAAATTTTATTGAAGAACTAACAGCAACCCCAAACATTTTATGGATCTGTGTCTCCTTCTTCAGGGCTATGTATTTAAAAAGGTTTCGGGCTGATGTGTTTAAATAGGGAACAACATGAAAAGATGATGCTTGTAGCAAAAGTGTTTAGACCAGGGTGCTCAACCTTTTTTGAAGAGTGGGGGACACTTAAGTGATTTGGTAACCGGTCGCGAGCCACGATTAACTATGGGGTTTTACTGCCCCCCCAAAAAAAAACGCAACCCATTGATCATGATCTGGGCTTGCAGACCTGCCATCCCAGAGCATGGACAAGCACTTCCCTGGTTCAAGGTCGAGGTCCACATGAGAGGGCTTCCGAGGGCCACAGGTTGAGCACCCCTGATTTAGGGGCAGAGATCCAACAGGGACCTATGAATTGTCTAATTACCCACCGTGGCCACTTTGCTCAAACATTTTACCTGTGTGTGCTTATTAATAGAGCACATTCCGGCTTTCCTCATTTGTGTTGTGGTGTGTTTTTTTTTTTTTTTTTTTTTTTTTTTTTTTTTCTCTAGCAGTCCCTGTCCCTGGGTCTAGTAGGCAGGGCTTTCTTTTCAGCAAGAACATGGGGGGGAACGCAGTTCCAGGACTGAATGTGGCAAGGGGTGCTGGAGGATCGATTTGATGCTGACTGCCGGGGTTCTATAGTTGCTGGAGGGGGGGGGGGGGGGTATATTATTGCTGGGGGTGGGTGGAGGGTCAATCATTGTTGGGAGGGGGATCTATTGTTGCTGGCTGTTGGGAGTCTATTGTTGCTGGGTTGGATCTATTGTTGCTAGCTACAGGGGATCTATTTTATTTATTTTCTTGTTAACAAATTTCAAACACATTACTTAGCACCACAAAATAATACTTTGTTCTGTATTCTCTAAAAGGGATGGAACCGGGAGGTGGGTTGGGGTGGAACCAAGGGACGATGCTTGGAGTTGGGTAGGGGGCGGGGCCAAGGGTTGGCTTGGAAAGGGGGAGTTCCTGCACCCATTCTTTGAGGGGGGGGGGGGGGGGAAAGCCCTGCTAGTGGGGATCGAGTATTGACTTGTAGAAGTGATCAGCCCCAGGTTCTAACGATGGTCAAGCTTTGGCTGGAATATATCTCCAACTGAGCAGAGCAATCTGGGGGGAGATACCAGGCTGCTCAGAAAGGAAGTATCTTGAAATGGCAGTTGGGGTTTTTTCTACTTTGGGCCAAACAAAGCCGTAAACTGGTTTCATTCTACTGGTTTCACAAATCTCCCCACAGCCTTTTAGACCTAAAATTCCAAAGATCTTTAAATATTTGAGCACCTGACCTATTACCCTCCGACATGTTTTTGCTTTCATTATATTCTGCTCCATATATAACTTCAGACTTTTTTTTTTTTTTTAACAGCTTGTTATCGGTAACTTCGGATTGAGTTACGATCAGCAGGTCACACAAATGGCTCTTTGGGCAATCATGGCTGCACCTTTATTAATGTCTAATGACTTGCGGGAAATAAGTAAAGAGTCTACAGCTCTCCTTCAGAACCAAGAGGTCATCGCCATCAACCAAGATCCTCTAGGGATACAAGGATACAGGTTACTCAAGGTAATAAAAGACAGTTTCTGGAATTCATAAAGATCGGGGCAGACTGATTTTGCAAAAGTGTCTAAAAGTGGCACAGCATGCACCAAACTCATGTAACGGTCTAGAACAAGGTTTCTCAACCAGGGTTCCTCCAGAGGTTGCTAGGGGTACGCTGAGCAATGACCAATTTATGCCTCTCAGATAAGTTCCAACTGACACCAATTATCTTCTTGGCTAAATGTAAAGCCGGCCATGGTGCAATTTTCTTTCCTGCAACCACAGGTTGCAGAAAAGAAAATCGCTTAAATCCCCCATCAACATAATGTCCTTGGACCCCTCCTATTCTCAATCTACACCTCCTCCCAGGGTCAACAGATAGCCACCCATGCCGTTCAACCAGTGGCGGCTGGTGCTCAAAATTTTTGGGGGGGGCGCAAACTGAAAAATTCTGCACGACCCCCCCCCCCCCCCCCCCCCCCGCCATCTGCACTTTCCCTGTCTCGGTGGGACAGCTCCTTGATGTCTTCTCCCATCCTCTGCTATGATTGGACGCTTAATAGGCATCCAATCACAGCGCCTGTCATTTCAGCCAATCAGGTGAAGGGTAACAGATCCTAACACCTGATTGGCAGAGAGGCGGTTTAGTGTTAGAAATCAATGGCACAACCATTAACCCGTACCCGCATGCCAAGTTTCTAGGTGTAATCCTGGACTCCCAACATTCTGGTTGTACCCAAGTTGATCAATCCAACCTTGCATGCAATCGGCCTGCTCATACATGGTTCAGATCTCAGCCGGTCCCTGCTGAACTGGCCGAGATTCACACGGTTTATGGCCGGCTTTAGGGTTAACTCATCCCGGTGACTACAAGTGTAAAGAGCATTCCTCCCACTGATCATCACACTAACGTCTCATGACTTGTAGATATTGTTAGCAGGGGTTCCCTGAGATCAGAAAGTTTATTTCGAGGGCTCCTGTTATGTTGAAAAGGTTGAGAAAGTCTGGTCTAGTACTTGAATTTGGCACCACTTTTTCGAAAGCACGCGAGACACAAAAGCTGCCTCTGTATGCCCAAAGAAAGTTGGTTCGTAAGATACGAATTGTCGCTGTTTGATTTTGAATGTGGTGTAGGTTTGGCACCACGATGGAGAAGCAGAGCAAATTTAGAATTTTTCATGAATTTGGCGTACGAGTCGCCATCAGAACCAAAACTGAAAAGAAGAAAGAAATGGCTGCATATCCAGAACTTCCGATCGCCTTTTTATTTTGTTTCACAAAGATAACACCAAACTGTGGTCACGTAGACGCGTTTTACACATACATCCTGTGCTTAATCATAATTGGTAATGATTAAGCACCAGATGTATGTGTGAAACGCGTCTACGTGACCACAGTTTGGTGTCTTTGGTGTTATCTTTGTGAAACAAAATTAAAAAAGGCAATCGGAAGTTCTGAATGTGCAGCCATTTCTTTCTTTCCAAGTTTCCCACAGAGGTGGGCTGGGGCTAGCACTCTGCAAGAGACTCCAATCAGTCTTATCTCTATACACCTGGAGCAGCAATTCTTTTTTCTTTTAGAACCAAAACTGTCCCGGAATTTTTTTTTTTTTAAATTAGGCGCAACACATTAATGAGCGCAATTAATGCCAGAGAAGTGGCAGAGCAGCTTTTCTGAATCGCTCCCAGGATCTAGAAATCTTGAGGTTCTTAACCCATTGGCGCCGGCCATATGCATATATGCGGCCCTGTGCAAAAAAACAAAAAAAAAAAAAAAAACTGACTGTGCGCTCCCCGCATGCCCCTAGCATAGTAGCTGGCGGGGATCAGAAAGCTCCCAATGCATACCTGAGTTTGGGAGCTTTTCCGATCATGTGACAGCCAATCACAGTGGTCATGTGACCCGAATGCCCGCTTCCGCCTTTTGGCTTTTAGACCTCTTGGGCTAGGTTCACTCACACATGTCCGGCGCAAATTTCCAAAGCCGCTGTTCAGCTGTGATTTAGATACAGTTCAGATGAGAATTTTTGGAGCTGGCGGCCACCAGCATCTTTTAACAATAGCTGGTTAAGGAGCAGACCGGGATGGCTCATCAGCTGTCAGCGGGTTTCTCTGCTGACAGTAAAAAAACTAATCACAAAAGAGCAAATAAAAATTACCAGCAATTAAAAATTTTTGAAAAAAATTACATGGTGGTTCCCCCCCCCCCCCCCCCCCAATACCAGGCCCTTTCGGGTCTGCTACAGACTTTAAGGGGAACCCTTATGCCAAAATAAAAAAAAGTCATGGGGTTCCCCCCCAAATCCATACCAGACCCTTGGGTCTGGTATGGATTTGGGGGGGGGGGGGGGGGAACGACCCCCATATCAAAATTTTAATGGTTTTAGAGAATTTTTCATGAGAAAATGCGCCCCCCCGCCCCCTCAAAAAAAAAAAAATCCATACCAAAGCCTTGCCAAGCTTGCAGGCCAGGACCAGGAGGGGGATGAGCGAGCACCCCCCCCCCCCCCCCATGCTAAACCATACCATGCCCTCAACATATGGGGGGGGTTGCCTCAAAGAGCCTCTTTCCCACAATCCTGGCCTGGTGGTTGTGGGGGTCTGCGGGCAGGGGGGCTTATCAGAATCTGAAAGTTGTGTCACACCCCCCCCCCATTTGAATGAGTATGGGGTACATTGCATAGACCATTTTTGACCTGCACCACAACCACGTGCATTGCATGCGGTTGCACTCTGCAGCCCCATTGAGGTGAATGGGTCATGTTTTGATAGGTCTTTCTGCCCACTGATCATGATGTGGCGTGGGGGGGGGCGGCACTCATTGTTGCCATGCCACAGCAAAGCATTAGAGCCGTGGCATGTGCGCTCCCGTCCGCTGCCTTTGCAAGTGTAGAGGAAGCCTTACAGGTGGTTTACCTAATGCAAATTAGCAGAGTAGACCCACAACTCTGCAATCAGTAAATCCATGACGCTCCATGCTGGTTGGAGAGCTTTAAGTCAGCAGTTCCCATATTGGACCTCGGCAGAGAGACCCCCTACTTCCACATAGAAAGCAAGAGTCCTTCTTTGCAGCGGGGGGGGGGGGGGGGGGGGGCAGGCTTTTCTACTTTGCTGTGGTTACTTTCTAGAGAAAACCAAACTTTGCACCTCTCTTATTTTGGCCCACCTGAACTTTATTCAACGAATTGTATTAAACCGAAAGTTAAAAAAATTTGACTAACTTGTATTTAACAAATTTTGTTTTTAACAGTGATTACTTGGATTTGCGCCGATCTTTCGCTGTTCTCATTTCAGGTCAACAACTTTGACTTGTGGGAGAAACCCCTCGCGAGCGGAGCTCTGGCAATCTCGGTAACAAATCGGCAAGAAATAGGCGGCCCCCGATATTTTCTATTGGTCCGAGCGATAGTGTGGGAAGGACTGGCCTGTGACACTTGCTACGTGACGCAGCTGCTGCCGACGCGCTACGAATTTGGATATTTCAACTCCTCCCAAGTCCTGAAAGTGTGGGTGAATCCATCGGGAACCGTGCTGCTGAGGCTGGAGTAAGGAAAAACCCGCAGCTTCTCCGTCTAAATCGGCCAAATACATTCCGTGATGTTTTAGGTATTGCTGTTTTTTTTCTTTCTAAAGCAGCCACAGAGTAGAAAAGCCTGTTACCTGCCAGCATGCATTCGGCAGAGAATGACCTTTTGCTCTCTGTGGGTAAGCGGTGGTATCTTTGTAGAGGTAGAACACGCCTCCAATCCGCAGGGATAATGACCTCTGTCGATTTCAGAGGGCATGACCTTTACCAATTTCAGGAGCTACAAGTCTGACTTGGAGAGACCACTAGAACAATAGTCCTCTCTACAGTATGCTGGCAGAACACAGGCTTTTCTACTCAGGAGCCAGAAAGCTCCAGGGGAAAAAAAAAAAAAACTTTTGCCCTCCTGTGGGTAAGCAGCGGTATATTTGCAGAGGTTCCGACAACCCTCCAATCAGCAGGGAGCATGACCCGTGTCGATTGCAGGGCTACGGGTTCTGACTCAGTAGGGGGCATGTCAGTCCTCTGCAGAGAAACCGCTGCTTCTGCACAGAGAACAATGGTCCTCTTTACAGCAAGCTGGCAGCCAGAAAAGGACCTTTGCTCTCTGTGGGTAAGCAGTGGTATCTTTGCAGAGGTCTGACACCCCTCCAATCAGCAAGGAGCATGACCTTTACTGATTTGCAGGGCTACAGGTCCGACTCAGAGAGACCACTGCTTCCACACAGAGAACAATAGTCCTCTCTACAGCATGCTGGCAGGGGACAGGCTACTCAGGAGCCAGAAAGCCCTTGCAGGTGAGCGGTGGTATCTTTGCAGAGGTTCCGACAACCCTCCAATCAGCAGGGAGCATGACCCGTGTCGATTGCAGGGCTACAGGTTCCGACTCAGTAGGGGGCATGTCATTCCTCTGCAGAGAAACCACTATTTCCACAGAGAGAACAATGGTCATTTCTCTGCAGCATGCTGGCAGGGGACAGGCTTTTCTACTCTGGAGCCAGAAAGCTCCAGAAAAGGACCATTGCTCTCTGGGTAAGCAGTGGTATCTTTGCAGAGGTCTGACTCTCCTCCAATTAGCAGGGAGCATGGCTGATTGCAGAGCTACAGGCTCAACTCCATAGGGGGCATGTCAGTCCTCTGCAGAGAGACCACTGCTTCCGCACAGAGAGCAATAGTCCTCTTTACAGCATGCTGGCAGCCAGAAAGCTCCAGAAAAGGACCATTGCTCTCTGTGGGTAAGCAGTGGTATCTTTGCAGATGTCCGACACCCCTCCAATCAGCAGGGAGCATGGCCTTTACCGCTCTGGCTCAGAGAGACCACTACTTCCGCACAGAGAACAATAGTCCTCTTTACAGCATGCTGGCAGGGGACAGGCTTTTCTACTCAGGGGGCAGAAAGCTCCAGAAAAGGACCCCTTTGGTCTCTGTGGGTAAACAGTGGTATCTTTGCAGAGGTCCGACACCCCTCCAATCAGCAGGGAGCATGACCTTTTACTGATTTGCAGGGCTACCGGTCCGACTCAGAGAGACCACTGCTTTCACACAGAGAACAATAGTCCTCTCTACAGCATGCTGGCAGGGGACAGGCTTTTCTACTCCCAGTTGGGGTTACTTTAGGAAGGAAAAAAAGTCCAACTGAGCTTTAAAGGTGATGAAGAAAATTGATGGCTAAACAGACAGATGCACCCCCCGATGATTTGGTCTGTTTGGTACACGGAAACGTCTCTCAGATGGGCATTTCTATCACCATTTTTATATGAAGCCAAAATAACAGGCAGTTATTCGCTACGAGGGAATATTTCCTGCTTTCTTATTGGATGAGGATGGGTTTCTTGTTTTTATTATTTTAATTCTAAAATCCTTAATCAAACTTCCCAAAATGACCAATATTGATTTAATATGCTGCTCGCCTACTATATGGTTTGCTTTAATTCCAATACATGATTCCTAAAGAAGCGGACACATGCGAGCCCTGGGAGAGCCGACCGCCAACTGCCTTTCTGTCCTGGGACCTGGTTGCATTTAGAGCTGCTGGTTTACAGAACACGTACCGTCTAATACGGGGGAGGAGCCTATTCCCAACTGCATGGAGTTGTTTCAGATATCAGGGCAGCACTTGGCAACCATGGCTTCTATGAAGTAGGGTATGCTCAGGGATCATTCACATTTATACATCATTTCAGTATTACACCCCAACTCAGCAGATTCCCCCCCCCCCCCACCCCCACCCCATTAGTTCCATCATTCAGCAGATCCCAAGCTCCGCTGATGCCCCACTCTGTAGTACCCCCCATCTTTGCTGAGCCCCACCCATAGTACCCACCCCCCCCAGCTCTACTGATGCCCACTTCTGTAGTACCCCCCCACACCTGCTGATTCCCAGCTCTGCTGATGGCCCACTGTGTAGTACCCCCCCCCCCCATCTCTGCTGATTCCCACCCAGTAGTACCCCCCCCCCCAGCTCTACTGATGCCCACTCTGTAGTACCCCCCATCTCTGCTGATTCCCCACCCAGTAGTACCCCCCCCGTCCCATCTCTACTGATGCCCACTCTGTAGTACCCCCAATCTCTGCTGATGCCCCACTCTGTAGTACCCCCCCCCCATACTCTGCTGATACCAACTCTCTAGTACCCCCCCAGCTCTGCTGATGCTCACCACTCTGTAGTCCCCCCCCCCCCCCCCCCGCCCCTTCTCTGCTGATTGCCGACCCAGTAGTACCCCCCCCCCCCCGTCCCATCTCTGCTGATGCCCCACTCTGTAGTACCCTCCCATCTCTGCTGATGCCCAACTCTCTAGTACCCCCCCCCCCCCAGCTCTGCTGATGCTCCACTCTCTAGTACCCCCCCCCCCCCCCAGCTCTGCTGATGCTCCACTCTGTAGTCCCCCCCCCCAATCTCTGCTGATCGCCGACCCAGTAGTACCCCCCCCCCCCCCCCCATCTCTGCTGATTCCCCACCCAGTAATACCGCCCCACTCTGTAATACCACCCAACTCTGCTGATGCCCCACCCAGTAGTACACCCCCCCCCCCCAGCTCGGCTAATGCCCCACCCAGAGTATGCCCCAGCTCTGCTGATGCCCCACTCTGTAGTACCCCCCCCCATCTCAGTAAGGGGGGGGGGGCAGGGGGAAATAGGATTGTGTACGGGGAGGGCAAATACTGGAACCCAATCCTGTGTGGAGCTCCTGCAAGCGACTAAAAGTTGGAAGGAGGAAGAGATGACATTTTCAGGTGCTGCAGGTAGAACCAGACAAGGATATCGGCTCCAGTAATCAGTAACCCCCCCCCCCCCACACACACACACACACACACACATTGCCAGGTTCCCTCTTCTTGCCCCCTTTGGATTTCAATTGCTGCAGGAGGGAACTACAGGGTGATCAGTTCCAGTAACTGCCCCCACACTGATCACCTCCTTCTGCCCAGGCCACCCTGTGTACCCCTTTCCCCTGCACTGCCAGCTTTCACTCCTGCTCTTCACACTGGCTGTTGCGGGCACAAAGGAGGGGGGGGGCGGGCATTTCAAGATGGCGAGCAGCCCCTTTCTTTCCTGAGTGATCGGCGCGTCTTTGGATTAGCAGGGGGGAGGGGGCCCTGTCAGGTAGACTGTACAGAGCCCCGAGATTTCTAACAGCAGCTCTGGTAACATGGTGCAAATAGTGGAGTTAGCTTTAAGAGATGGGGAACTGATAAAGGTAAAACAATATATATAAAAACCAAAAATTTCTTGGTCAACTATGCAAATCTAAGTTTCTATATTACTGCAAAGCGCCTGTGAAAAGATGTAAATTTCATTCAGATTTTATTAAAGTTTTTTTAATATATATATTCTACTGTAAAGTGTGATATTATTTATTCTTGGTGCTACTCAACAGAAATAAACTCCTGTCAAAGTGGAAAAGCAGATCTTGTGGTCATTGTTTTACTTTGAGCAAGACAGATCTGCTCCGAAGGGCTGAGGTTTTTACAAACCCTGCACCAGGATTTCCTATAAATTTCACTGTATTCATTCTGTCCTACAGACCTGGGAGAGGATTCAGGGCCTGCTGCTGCAAAAAAAAAGCATCTCTGCAACATGAGTGCTGCCCCACCGCCACCATGTTTCACAGTAGGGACGATTCAATTATCACACAGTGCTCAATTCTCAAACATGACATTCAGCCCAATGTCTAAAAAGCATTTTAACTGCTTCCATACCGGGCAAATTCCAGAA
>NC_133332.1:310776608-310798529 GCF_042186555.1 Aquarana catesbeiana | reverse complement strand
ATATACTCCCGTGCATGAGCTGCCTGATCAGTGAGGCCGATCCCAGCCAAATAGCCGATCACGTGATGTAAACAGAGCCGGTAATTGGCTGCTCCCCCCTCCCCTCACGCTAACCATGCAAGGACAAAAAAAAAATTACTGTCTGGAGTAAATGGGACATTAGTCCCACACATTCCAGACCCACTGCTGCTAAGCAGTGCCCACCAGTGCAGCCTATCAATGAAGGAGAAAAATTACCAGTTTGCAAAATTTTATAACTTTTTTTTTTTTATATTTAGCAAAAAAAAAAAAAAAAAAAAATCCCAGTGGTGATTAAATGCCACCAAAAGAAAACTATTGGAGTAAAAAAAAAAAACAAACAAAAAAAAAAGTACAGTGTTACATAACCGTGCAATTGTCAAAGTGCGACAGCGCTGAAAATTGGTCTGGGCAGGAGGGGGCAAGAGTGCCCGGTAATAAAGTGGTTAAAATTGTGCACACTCGTGGCATGGCACCAAACTTTGGTACTTAATCTCCATAAGCTATGCTTAAAAAAAAAAAAAAAAAAAAAAAAAAAAAAAAATGTAAAGGTCACCTGTTTAGCGTTAGACCCCTTTCACACCGAGGGCGTCTTGCAGGCACTATAGCGTTAAAAATAGCGCCTGTAATCCGCCCTCAAACAGCTGCTCCATTGTCTCCAGTGTGAAAGCCCGAGGGTGCGGTGCGCTGGCAGGACGTCAGGAAAAGTCCTGCCAGCAGCTTCTTTGGAGCGGTGTGTTTACCGCTCCTCCACATTGAAATCAATGGGGCAGCGCTGGGATACCGCCAGCAAAACACAGCCATTGTGGGCATTTTTAACCCTTTCTCAATCGCTAGCGGGGGGTAAAAGCGCCCCATTTTTAACCCTTTCTCAATCGCTAGCGGGGGTAAAAGCGCCCCGCTAGCGGCCGAAACACGCCACAAATCGGACGTTTAAAACACTGCTGAAAATAGCGGCATTTTTACCGCCGACGCTATGGGCGGCTCAGTGTGAAAGCCGTCTTAGAGATCTTGTGCTAGAATTATTGCTCTAACGTTCGTGGCGATGCCTCACATGTGTAGGTTGAATGTCGTTTACATATGCGTAAACGACCTACTTCTGCGTGCGAGCACTTTTATTTTTTTTTTTTTTTTTTTAATCACTTATTGCTATTACAAGGAATGTACACATCCCTTGTAATAGGAATAAGGCATGACAGGTCCTCTTTATAGAGACGTGGGGTCTGTAAGACCAAACGTCTCTCCTCTAGCCTGGAAGCCTGAGATAAAATTAGGAAAACACACAAGCTCAGGCTTTCCAGCCTAGCACACGCCAGGCCTCAGAAGACCATGGACCATCAGGTCCTCAGTCAGCTCTATGGTAAACGTTCACAGGATTCCTTCTCCAGTGGCTGATCGCACAGTACTCGGTGAGCGCAGTCATGTTGGAGCAGGAAGGGGTCATCCCAATCTGTTCTCACAAAGTTGAGCCCGAAATTGTCTTGGTATGCCGACACCTTAAGAGTTCCCATCGCTGCAACTAAGGGGCCAAGCCAACCCCACCCACCCAGTGATTTAGACCAGTGCACAAAGTAAAGTCCATAAAGACATGGATGAGAGAGTTTGGGGTGAGAGAACTTGACTGGCCTGCACAGAGTCCTGACCTCAACCCGATAGAACACCTTTTGGGATGAATTAGAGCGGAGACTGTGAACCAGGCAGTCTCGTCCAACATCAGTGCCTGACCTCACAAACGGGCTTCTGGAAGAATGGTCAAACATTCCTAAACCTTCCCAGAAGAGTTAAAGCTGCAAAGGGTGGGCCAACCCAATATTGAACCCTGCGACCCCATACACACACCAATAGATTTTCTGCAGATTTTTGTCTTCAGGTTTACCAAAAACCATATGATACGAGGTCAAACCTTTAAAGAGGAAGTAAACACTGACAGGTTTACTGCAAAGACAAAGCATAATGGGCTACTATGCATCGCATAGTAGCCCATTATGTGTCACTTACCTGACACTGGAGCCTGCAATGTCACCGCTGTCCCCTCTGGTACAGAGCGTCCATCTTTCTTCTATCGTGGCTCCGGCGCTATGATTGGCCGGAGCCGCGATGACGTCACGCATGTGCACAGGAGCCACCACTAGTAGCATATTGCTGTTAGCAGCGGCACGCTCAGTGTCTTTTTGGAAATATCTCCTAAACCGTGTAGGTTTAGGAGATATTTCTTGGACCTACAGGTAAGCCTTAATCTAACCTTACCTGTAGGTCAAAGTGGTCTGTAAGGCTTTACAACCACTAAGAGTTTCAGTTTGTGTGCAATCAGGCAGGCCCTTGCACTACATGGGTTTTGGTAAACCTGAAGACAACAATCTGCAGAAAATCTAATAGGGGTGTATGGGGGGTTGAAGACTGGGATGCAATTGAAGTTCATGTGCGTGTAAAGGTAGGCGTCCCAAAACTTCCGGTAAGAGAGTGTGCATTTGTTTTTCCCCAAAAATGCTAAAACCACCCCAACCGTTTTATTATTACATGTTTGAACCTTCCACTGCATTCAGATCTATAAGTCAGAATAGAAAAAAAAAAAAAACTGCCCCTATGGTTGTGTATGGACTTTATTTTACACTGGATGAATTTAAATGCCAAGGTTTTCACACATACGGTGCGCAAAATTACTCTATTGACCTGCTCAGGGCTAACATGTAAAATAAGGTGTAGTTCGCTTGATTACATACTATTGAGATGGTAGGTTGGCTCTGACTGGCCACCCATGTCCAAGGATGCTAGGCAGCAAGAGCCGCCCGCACCCTAGCAATGAAGAAGCTAGACGTGAAGAGCCGCCCGCACCCTAGCAATGAAGAAGCTAGACGTGAAGAGCCGCCCGCACCTAGCAATGAAGAAGCTAGACGTGAAGAGCCGCCTGCACCCTAGCAATGAAGCTAGACGTGAAGAGCCGCCTGCACCCCAGCAATGAAGCTAGACGTGAAGAGCCGCCCGCACCCTAGCAATGAAGAAGCTAGACGTGAAGAGCCGCCCGCACCCTAGCAATGAAGAAGCTAGACGTGAAGAGCCGCCCGCACCCTAGCAATGAAGCTAGACGTGAAGAGCCGCCTGCACCCCAGCAATGAAGCTAGACGTGAAGAGCCGCCCGCACCCTAGCAATGAGGAGGCTAGAGGTGAAGAGCCGCCCGCACCCTAGCAATGAGGAGGCTAGAGGTGAAGAGCCACCCGCACCCTAGCAATGAGGAGGCTAGAGGTGAAGAGCCACCCGCACCCTAGCAATGAGGAGGCTAGAGGTGAAGAGCCACCCGCACCCTAGCAATGAGGAGGCTAGAGGTGAAGAGCCGCCCGCACCCTAGCAATGAGGAGGCTAGAGGTGAAGAGCCACCCGCACCCTAGCATGAGGAGGCTAGAGGTGAAGAGCCGCCCGCACCCTAGCAATGAGGAGGCTAGAGGTGAAGAGCCACCCGCACCCTAGCAATGAGGAGGCTAGAGGTGAAGAGCCACCCGCACCCTAGCAATGAGGAGGCTAGAGGTGAAGAGCCACCCGCACCCTAGCAATGAGGAGGCTAGAGGTGAAGAGCCACCCGCACCATAGAAATGAGGAGGCTAGACATGAAGAGCGACCTGCACACCAACAATGAACTCTAGGTGGCAAGAGCTATCTGCACCCTAGCAATGAAGATGCCAACTGTGCTCTAGGAACAATAAAAGCTAGATGACAATCAAACCCCGACAACACATTTTTTATTTACCTTGCATTTGGGTTTATGAGAAGGATGCTAGCCAGCAGGACTCCTCTTTATCCTAGCAAGCAACAGGGTACATTTGCACTATACACATGTAACCATTACCACAAACTTTACATGCAAGATCCCATGGGGGGGGGGGGGGGGGGGGGGGGGTTGGGGAAGGAAGAAAAAAAAAAAACAAAAAACAAAAAACACACAAACCTGTACACAGCCAGTCAAGGGAGGGCAGCTTTGATCAGAGGCTTCTAAAAACAAGTTTACCGATTTATGTAGAACACGTGTCAATCACAAGGCCTGTGGCCCTCTCACTTTTTTTTTTTTTTTAGTCGCAACATGGGCACACTGTTCTTCCCACCTCCGCTATCCTCTGTCCCTTGTAAACACAGCAGCCTTCTGTATTTACAAGGACAGCTTCCCTTTCGGTGGCTCACACAGATCACTGCACTCAGGGTGTGGCCAAAAGGAGAGGCAGGTGCAGTACAGAATGGGGCATCATGTGCAAAGCTGTACTGTGACCCCCCCACCATTCATGCCCGGGGGCACATATGCGGACCAATCATCGCCCTGTGAGGGGGAGGGGGAGCCACCTACACTGCCAGGGAGGTATGAGGGAGAAGTGTGCAGGAGGTCAGAGCCAAGGAGGGGTGGAAGTGAGTGAGCTTGTAAAAAAAAAAAAAAAAAAAAAAAAAGCTGAACCTGGCACTCCCCTCATATTTTTTGCCCCTTTAAGGTTCTGCCACACCCATTGTTTGATGCAGTTAAGCAGGAGGGGGTGGTTCATTTCCTGCACCTATGCTCTAAGAAAAAAATATAAAAAAAAAAAAAAAAAAAAACAAACACCCCACACACAACCATGGATATGAATATAGTTTTCTGGATACACCCAGCCCTTTGGAGGGCAACCATAATGCTGATGCGGTCCACAATGAAACCGCGTTGGACAACCCAGTGCTACAGCAGCCCTTTTCACCAGGGTTCCAAGGCACCTCGGGAGTGCCTTGACAAAATGCCTAAAAATGTATATATAAAATAAAAAATAAAAATAAAAAAACCGTATACAAGTGGATCAGGCTTGCCTTTTAGTTACACAAAGCCACGGGTTTTCATTATGCACCATTAAGACTTTCTAAACACCGGGCATCCCAACCACCCAATGACATCAGTTGATCAGGAGTTGTCGCCTCCACAGCATCTTTGTTTGACCCTCCCTGTGCCCCTCTCCCTCAGCACTGGAGTGATGTTAGCTGACTGATGGAGAGAAATTGAGGGAGAAGAGAAACATTGGCATACTAGTCACCACCAGGTGTGCAAAAGTGTATTTGCTTTGGAAGAGTAAATCACCACTATGGGCGTCTTGATGTTGCTGCATAATGTAAAGCTGGTAGAATCTGGCCCATTTTAAAAAGGGGCACCTCCAGATAGCCCATCATTTTAGAAGGGCGCTTCGAGATCATTTAAAATAAAAAAAAATTTTAAAAAAGTTGAGATACCCTACTCTAGACTATTTTAATTTAGCGGGAACATGAAACACTACACTCAGTTTAGTATCTGGCATTTATCAGAAAAAAAAAAATAAATAAATAAAAAAGCACAAACACACTTAGTATTGAATTTTGAAGATTTTATTTGGTTTTCAAAAGTAATGCGGCAGCTTAGAACTGGATGACTTGTCCCTGTGGAAGAGAGAGAAAAAAAAAAAATGAGTCAGATGTGGACCAAGAGCTTTTGCATTATATATATCTATATCTATATCTCTATCTATCCATCTATCTATCTATCTATCTATAGATATATATATAAGTTCATTTCCGCTTTACAATTTTGAGTTAAACAAGCATCTGACATTCGGCAAACGCTCACCTTTCTCTTCTTGTCTCCTCCAAGTTCAAAGTGCTTGCATCTCTTTATAGCCAACATCCGCTTTGATCGGCAGTTGGAGTCGACACACTCCAGCCTCAGCACAATCTTCTTGGTGGTCTTGGCCTACAGAGCCACAAAAAAACAAAACAAAGACGTTTTATAAGAACTTCAACCCAGACTCAGATACAGATCTGGTTACCACAAAGCAGACGTTCTCAGCCTCAGTCCTCAAGTACCCCCAACAGGCCATGTTTGCAGGTTGTCCTTTATCTTGCACAGGTGCTTTAAAAGAAGAGTCAATGGCTTGGTATTTTGGACAGCTATTTTATGTAAGAGAAATCCCCAAAACATGGCCTTTTGGGGGTACTTGAGGACTGAGGTTGGAAACCACTGCCATACAGCAGGAGTATCCAAACTTTGTAAACAAAGGGCCAGTTTACAGTCCTCCATAATTTACAGGGGGGGGGGGCAGACTGGCCAGCGGGAGTAGAAAAGGTCCTGTGGGAGGAATGGCCCAGTCGTCTGCGTCATTGGGGGCGGGGGTTGGGGGCCCCAAGTCATTTGCGCCATGGGGGGGGGCGCTTGGAGTCCCAGTCGCATCAATGGGTGGGGGTGGGGGGGCATTGTGCACCTTTCATTTATACAGTGGAACTTAGGATTACAAGCATAATCCGTTCCAGGAGAATGCTCATAATCCAAAGTACTTGCATATCAAAGCGAGTTTCCCCATTGAAGTCAATGGAAACAAAATTAATTAGTTCCGCATTGACTTCAATGGCATGCAATACCGCATACAGCCAGAGGTGAGGGGGGGGCGCCGGAGAGCCTCGGAAACGGCCGGAAAGGCCCGAGGACACCTCAGCAAACCTCAGAAAGACTCCGTTCCCAAGGTTAGCCGAGCTGTCCTCGGGCCTTTCCGTGCATTTCCGAACAGCGCCGCTCGGCTCCGAGACACTCGCAAACCGAGTTACGAATTTTAAAACGACAGTGCTCGTATTGTGAGACGCTCGTTAACGAACTTACTCGCAATTCGAGGATCAACTGTATAAGTGGAGGGTAATTATGCCCGTTGTTGTATCCGTGGATGAAATAATGCCCCAAGGGATAAATGCAAAAGGGCTGCAACTGCCCCCCACAGTTTGGAGACCACTGCCATACAGTGTAGAGGAATGACAAAAGATGTGGAACGCAAAGCAAATACACATTTGTAATCCAGATCCTCCTACAGCACTATATGGCCTTACATTATCAGGAGTGTAAAGACTCCCTCCAGACTCCGCCCTCTGCTAAAGGGTGACAAAAAAATTATATATATTTTCCAGCTAACGTTTAATCTGCTAAATGTTTTGCATTCCCTGGTTCCTCTCCTTTCCCCTTCATCAACATTTTTTTTTTTTTTTTATAACACCTTTCACCTTTGCGTTAGATATACCTTACTCTTTTCTAGAAGGAAAAAAAGTCAGTAAAATAAGTTTGGTAACAAAATTACTACCTAGTCCTAGCTGTGTAATATGTAAACACTTCCCCATGGACAATTAAATATATGTTGTATTTTTCTGCTTATACAAAAACGGTAAAACAAAAAGGGATGTTATGGCTGCACATCGGACAACACAACAGTTACAAGCAGAACGTATTTTCCACACATCATTCCTCCCCATACAGAGGAGCGGAGCGGAGGGCGGATGTTGCTGTACAGTTGACTGGTTGAGCTACAATAGAGAAGCAACCGGTGAATAAAGATCAGCAATTACTCTTCGAGGACTCTAGCACACCAAGGCCACTAGGAGTGCAGAGGTGTGACTCTATAGTCTCGGTTACATGCCTTACTCTCAATGATTCTATCCCTGGGTCTCTATGCAATGCAGGCGGATCATGGCTGGTGGGAGGGGCCGCAGGGGCTGTACATCGACTCCTGAATACATCACAGCCCCCGGACCTCAGTACTCTTCTCCAGAGACCCTCCGCCCTGATGTAAACAGTGGGCTGACACTTGGGAGGAGTTATGCAAATATCAAAATGCCTTGGGTGGGTGGATATCAGTCTGGAGGAGTGGGGCGTTCCTAGGCAGCCTGTATTTGCATAGGTGACACCCACATGTGAGTCTTCCTGATTGAAATGGGAGGGGCCAGGGACAGTCAAGCTGGGGAGGAAAGAGCTAGATGTCCTCCAGCCAGGAAAGCAGACTCCCGACTTGCTGCAGCTTCTAATGCACATTGTGAGAAGCTCACAGTGTGCAGTGAAATCAGAGGAAGCCATTCCAGTCCAGGAGAGGAGCCGATACAACTGTGCAAGACTGAAGGGAGGCCGGAGTTCCATTTTAAATGCCAAGTGCCTTAGGTATGTGTCCTATATCACCACATCAGGCGGTAGTTTCACTGCGTTTCCTGTAAAGTGTTACTAAGCCCAGGAGCCCGCACCCGCTACCTCCACTCTCCACCAAGAGCCCGCTACCACCCCGCTCTCCCACCAAGAGCCCGCTACCACCCGCTCAACCAACAAAAGCCCGCACCCACTCTGCCCCAAGAGCCCACACCCATTACACCCGCTCTCCCCCCCAAGAGCACGCACCATCCGCTCTCCCAACCCCCACCCCCCAGGGCCCACCCTCGCTACAGCCGCTCTCCCCCCCCCAGGGGCCCGCTACAGCCGCTCTCCCCCCCCCAGGGGCCCGATACAGCCGCTCTCCCCCCCCAGGGGCCCGCTACAGCCCGCTCTCCCCCCCCAGGGGCCCGCTACAGCCGCTCTCCACCCCCCAGGGGCCCGCTACAGCCGCGCTCCCCCCCCCAGGGGCCCGCTACAGCCGCGCTCCCCCCCCCAGGGGCCCGCTACAGCCGCTCTCCCCTCCCCCAGGGGCCCGCTACAGCCGCTCTCCCCCCCCCAGGGGCCCGCTACAGCCGCTCTCCCCCCCCCCAGGGGCCCGCTACAGCCGCTTCTCCCCCCCCCAGGGGCCCGCTACAGCCGCTCTCCCCCCCCAGGGGCCCGCTACAGCCGCTCTCCCCCCCCCAGGGGCCCGCTACAGCCGCTCTCCCCCCCCCAGGGGGCCCGCTACAGCCGCTCTCCCCCCCCCCAGGGGCCCGCTACAGCGCTCCTCCCCCCCCCAGGGGCCCGCTACAGCCGCTCTCCCCCCCCCCAGGGGCCCGCTACAGCCGCTCTCCCCCCCCCCAGGGGCCCGCTACAGCCGCTCTCCCCCCCCCCAGGGGCCCGCTACAGCCGCTCTCCCCCCCCCCCAGGGGCCCGCTACAGCCGCTCTCCCCCCCCCAGTGGCCCGCTACAGCCGCTCTCCCCCCCCCCCCCAGGGGCCCGCTACAGCCGCTCTCCCCCCCCCCCCCAGGGGCCCGCTACAGCCGCTCTCCCCCCCCCCAGGGGCCCGCTACAGCCGCTCTCCCCCCCCCCCCAGGGGCCCGCTACAGCCGCTCTCCCCCCCCCCAGGGGGCCCGCTACAGCCGTTCTCCCCCCCCCAGGGGCCCGCTACAGCCGCTCTCCCCCCCCCAGGGGCCCGCTACAGCCGCTCTCCCCCCCCCCAGGGGCCCGCTACAGCCGCTCCCCCCCCCCAGGGGCCCCGCTACAGCCGCTCTCCCCCCCCAGGGGCCCGCTACAGCCGCTCTCCCCCCCCCCAGGGGCCCGCTACAGCCGCTCCCCCCCCCCCAGGGGCCCGCTACAGCCGCTCTCCCCCCCAGGGGCCCGCTACAGCCGCTCTCCCCCCCAGGGGCCCGCTACAGCCGCTCTCCCCCCCAGGGGCCCGCTACAGCCGCTCTCCCACAGTACACAGTCTTGTGACTTCTATCACTGTCTGGTTAAAACTTGTAAGAAATTATCACTCTCATATGACTGTCCTATGAGGCTGCATGACCCCTGACCCTCTGGACAGTGCTGATCACATGCACCCTCCCAAAAGGGTTAAAAAAAAAAAAAAAAATAGAAATACACACCAACTGAGCATGTGCAGTGTGCCTCATGTACTATCAGGAGATAGGATTGGGGATTGTGGAAGAAGAGGAGATCAGAAGACAGGACCAAACAGTCTTTACACAATGTGGAGGATTAACCCCTTCGGTTCCACAGCAAGTATAACAAGCATGCTTTACTGCATATACAGACTGAATTTACTGTTGTGGGTTTAGCAACACTAATATTTTCCCCTGGAGACAGAGGAAACAATGGGCAGTCTCTCCTATAGGGGGAAGAAAACTTTACACAATGGGCTGATTTACTAAAACCGGAGTGTGCAAAATCTGGTGCAGCTTCTAAATTCAGCTAAGCTTTGATAATAAAACCAGGAAGCCGATTGTGCACACTCCAGTTTTAGCAAATCCCTTAGAGCCCTTTCACACTGAAGGCGGTTTTCAGGCGTCTTGGCACTAAATATAGCGCCTGTAAAGCGCTTAAAAAATGCCTCCCATGTCACCAGTGTGAAAACCTGAGTGCTCTGTTCACAATGGGGGGCGGTTCGCTTTCGGGACGTCAGAAACGATCCTGCAAGCAGCATCTTTGGGGCTGTTTGGGAGCGGTGTATACATCGCCCCTGCCCATTGGAATGAATGGGTAGTGCTGCCAAAGCACCGCAAGACGGGCGCTTTTAACCCTTTCTTAAAAAGCACCATGCTAGTGGCCGTAAAGTGGCACTAAAGCAACGGTAAAGCGCCGCTAACACAAGAGGCGCTTTACGGCCAACACGCCTGCGGCTCCGTGTGCAAGTAGCCTTAGTGTATCCAGAGCTAAAAAGGAATCTTTTCCACTTCAAATGTAGACATATCCTGGAGTCTGATAAGACCCCCCCCCCCCCGCTCCAAGGATTGGGGGACACACCCAGCTACAATACCACATCTACTGATCACGATTGGAAAAAAAAAAAAGTTTTAGATGTGAACTGACCTTTTTACGGAAGATTGGCTTGGTCTGTCCACCATAACCGCTCTGCTTACGGTCGTATCGCCTCTTTCCTGCGGAGGATGGAGGGAGAAACGTTTATAATTTTAAAATCACAGGGAGACCGACTACTGAAAATAAATCTTGGTAACAGCAGCCAGTCCCGTTCATGTCTACTGGGATCAGAGGCAGGACAAGATCAACCAGTGCCCAGGGCAGAGCTGCTAAACTGCGCTCTACCCCCCCCCCCACACACATTAATAAACCCCCAGCATTGATGTCAGTGCACACATTAATAAACCCCCAGCATTGATGTCAGTGCACACATTAATAACCCCCCCAGCATTGATGTCAGTGCACACATTAATAAACCCCCCAGCATTGATGTCAGTGCACACATTAATAACCCCCAGCTTTGATATCAGTGCACACATTAATAACCCCCCCAGTATTGATGTCAGTGCACACATTAATAACCCCCAGCATTGATGTCAGTGCACACATTAATAAACCCCCCAGCATTGATGTCAGTGCACACATTAATAAACCCCCAGCATTGATGTCAGTGCACACATTAATAAACCCCCCAGCATTGATGTCAGTGCACACATTAATAACCCCCCAGCATTGATGTCAGTGCACACATTAATAAACCCCCCCAGCATTGATGTCAGTGCACACATTAATAACCCCACATTAATAACCCCCCAGCATTGATATCAGTGCACACATTAATAACCCCCCCAGCATTGATGTCAGTGCACACATTAATAAACCCCCCCAGCATTGATGTCGTGCACACATTAATAAACCCCCCAGCATTGATGTCAGTGCACACATTAATAACCCCCAGCTTTGATATCAGTGCACACATTAATAACCCCCCCAGCATTGATGTCAGTGCACACATTAATAACCCCCCAGCATTGATGTCAGTGCACACATTAATAACCCCCCCAGCATTGATGTCAGTGCACACATTAATAACCCCCCCAGCATTGATGTCAGTGCACGCATTAATAACCCCCCAGCATTGATGTCAGTGCACACATTAATAACCCCCCAGCATTGATGTCAGTGCACACATTAATAACCCCCCCAGCATTGATGTCAGTGCACACATTAGCAATGCTGGGGGTTATTAATGTGTGCACTGACATCAATGCTGGGGATTGTTAATGCTTGCACTGACGTCAGTGGATGCATTAAAGTAGGGCCCTACCCAAAAGGAGAAGCTCTGTTTGCCCGCGCCACCCGCCACCCCCCCCCCCCCGCCACATTTTTCAGGAACGGGGGGGGGGGGGGGGGGGGGAATGGGTGTCTACAGAAGACACTAAAGTCCTGCACTGTGCTCGGTTCTAAAATGACAGAATTGATGGCAGTGTCACCCCTTTCATTCAGTTAGGTGGAGAGCGGAGTGCTCATCGGCCGTCAGCTTTCCCTTTTCCACATAAGTGTCTATAAACGCCCAGGGCACATACCCCCCCCCCCCCCTCTTCTGCCCACCCCAGACCGGGATGCAGCAGCTGATCCACCACTGCTGCCAATTATACAGCAGTGAGGGTGCGGGGCCCCAAACTCAGTGTTTGTTCGGGGGCCACACAACCGCCTGGATGGAAACAGCCCTTCTCATGGGTTTTCAGATAAGGTACCTCCATGTAGATGGAGGCCAAAGTCTCATTTTTATGACAGAACTTCTATAGCAGACATGCTTACCCTGGGCGTAGAGGGAGTCTTTCCCCTTCTTGTACTGGGTGACCTTATGAGGCTGATGCTTCCCACATTTCTTGCAGTAAGTTCTGCGGGTTTTAGGGACGTTCACCTGCAAAACAAAAAGGAGGAGATGTTAAAGCTGAACGTTCGGCAGATGTAAGAGAGACAATAACGCGGCGCTAATCCTGAATACACTAAAGCAGGGGGAGGCAACCAGGAGCCCCTCCAGCTGCCGTGGAACAACATCTCCTATGAGGCATTGCAAGGCTGGCAGTTACAATTACTCCCAGAGGCATGATGGGGACTTGTAGTTCTGCAACAGCTGGAGGGCCCCCAGGTTGCCTCCCCCTGCACTAAAGCAAGCGGACCTTCACCCCACAGATGCGCTGAACATCTGACACCCCCCCCCCTCCCCCTCAGTAATCTCATTTTTTTTTTTTTTTGTCATTTGGTTTTTTTTTTCACCATCTTCTATACATTTTTACAATTTTTTGGTCCACTCCTCTGTGCTAAAGCCTCCTAGGAAGGCGTGTCTAGTGCACCAGGATGCTTCACTTTATATCCGCAGAGGGCTGGCTGAATCAGGAACAGGCACCCAATGGCATCAAAGCAAACACACCGGTGTAGGGCAAAGTGCATTGAATGGGATCATAGTAGGCAAAGCGACGTACCAATGTGCTGCTACCTACTTCCGGGCTTGGCACGCGCAACCCCCCCCCACCCCCCCCCCCCCCCCCCGCGCTGTCACTGTACACAGCCCTTGGAGGACTGAAACGACATCCAATGTCACTTCCTCCTCTTGGCCCTAAAGGGATGATTCAATATATGGGAAAAGTCCCCCAGAGGGGTTTTTAAGCAGTAAGGTAAATACGGGATTATCTGACAGCTTTTAAGAAAATTCTGGTTGGGAGGTCCCTTCCCTATTCAGGGGTGCGTGTTATACGCCGATAGCTTACCTCGGAGAAGAAGGGGGACGAGCGCTGCCGCCGGAATCACTGATCCATCATGTCTTGTTTACTCGGCTCTGACGTCACACACACACGTCCCGCCTCCGCCACGGGTATTGGACCAGTGTTCTGTCAATCACAGGGGCTGATCCAATGGCGGAGGCGGAACGTGTGTGTGAGAGCCGAGTAATGTAAACAGAAGATGACGGCTCAGCGATTCTGGCGGTGCTCGTCCCCCTCCCGATTTCATGCACTGCATTAGAGATGGCGAGGCTGTGAAAAGGCATCAGGCTGCATTGGATGGGCGCAGATCAGGCTGCAGAAGGGTACAGAGGCTGCATTGGATGGGCGCAGGTCAGGCTGCATTGGATGGGCGCAGATCAGGCTGCAGAAGGGTACAGAGGCTGCATTGGACGGGCGCAGGTCAGGCTGCATTGGACGGGCGCAGGTCAGGCTGCAGAAGGGTACAGAGGCTGCATTGGATGGGCGCAGGTCAGGCTGCATTGGATGGGCGCAGATCAGGCTGCAGAAGGGTACAGAGGCTGCATTGGACGGGCGCAGGTCAGGCTGCATTGGACGGGCGCAGGTCAGGCTGCATTGGACGGGCGCAGGTCAGGCTGCATTGGACGGGCGCAGGTCAGGCTGCATTGGACGGGCGCAGGTCAGGCTGCATTGGACGGGCGCAGGTCAGGCTGCATTGGACGGGCGCAGGTCAGGCTGCAGAAGGGTACAGAGGCTGCATTGGACGGGCGCAGATCATTATTTTGCTTCAAAGTGATTTGAAGAAAAAAAAAAATTCCCCTGAAACTTCCCTCTTAAATTGGGGTGCGTGTTATACTCCAATAAACACAGTATGTTTCCCGACATCCCCAAAAAGACTTGCAGCTGTAATTACAGAGAAAGGGGGTTCTACAAAGTATTGACTCCGGGGGGGGGGCCATACAAATGTCCCCCACACTTTTCACATAGAGAAATGCCATGCAGCCGTCACTATAGACCGGAAGTGGCTGCAAAGAGCCCACAGGGGACAAGCAAGCAGCCTTAGATCTGTTCCTAAAGCCTATTATTGTTAGCAGTTGGGCCCCGAACACCCCCATATACAGTACACAGGGAGCCCCCCGCCCTATAGAAGAAGGCCCCAGGCCTCTCAGTTTTGGAAAGCCGCAGGCCCCCCCCCACAGCTAACATCAATCCTTGGAGGACCCGGTCCGAGGCACATCCCTAAACACGGACCTAGCGAGGGATAAACCATCACTAAAGGCTAACAGACCGGGCCCAGCACGGAGGATGGAAGCGGATTCGGGATCAGGAGACACAGCCACACAGGACTCACCATCTTGGCCCGCCGCGTAAGAGAAGGACCGGAAGACGGAAGTGAAGCAAGTAATGCACTATAGACTACCAACGAGTTGATAATGGGATAGAGCGTAACGTCGCGCTCTTCTCTCCTCTCTATGGTCTATAGACGCAATGCGTGTGGACGACGGCGCCGCATCGTCTCCTCGTACAGCAAGTTAGAGTGACGCATGCGTGTTGACCATCGCCTGCTCGCACAGCGAGTGAGAGTGACGCATGCGTGTTGTCCACCGCCTGCTCCCACAACGAGTGAGAGTGACGCATGCGTGTTGACCACCGCCTGCTCCCACAACGAGTGAGAGTGACGCATGCGTGTTGACCACCGCCTGCTCGCACAGCGACTGAGAGTGACGCATGCGTGTTGACGCCGCCGTACCCCCCCTACAGCAGCGTTGCTATGGGCTACCAACCGTCAGAAGAAAACTGTCATAAAATCATTAAAAGCTGTCATAAAATCATTAAAAACTGTCATTAAAGCATTAAAAGCTGTCATTACATCATTAACATGCCATCATGTATTAGAAGATAAAATATATAATAAATTATAACCGAGTCCATAAGGGTGAATACATAACAAATGAGACGCGGTCTAAAAATCAATCGGCGTCGTTGGCCGTAGCAACCAGTCAGCTTCCATCTTTTTTTTTTTTTTCTCACACGGCTTAAAAAAAAAATTGATATTAAAAGCTGATTGGCTGCGCTCCAATTGAGACAAATTTTGTGGCAGACTCTTTTTTTTTTTTTTTCTTTTTTACGAATTCCCTCAACTGGTACAAGTCGTCCTTTAACCCTTTTGCTACCAGATCAATCCCCCCCCGCAGAGAAGCAAACTGGCAATAATTAGGACCAATTCTGAGAGAAATGCCAACGTTGAGCCGCATTCGGTGTCTGGAAGCCATCGGAAATATGGCAGCTTCCTGTGCGGGGCTCGTGGTTGCTAGGAGGCTGGAATCCGCTGGCTTCCTAGCAACCAATAATGCACCCCCAGCCCCGTCCAGCTGCCAGCCAGGAGGTTCCTGACTCAGGGGCTGAATGTAAACAAAGGAGTGAGGCGCTTGCTTACATCCTTGCCTATATATGGTAATGGGCGTATTTGGGTAATGACAGAACTCTGTCTGGCGGATGAATGTAAACAAAGAGGCGAGGGACGCTTGCTGATGATGTCACTTCTTACATAGCATGCTGCTTCTCCAACCATTACATATTTGCTTCCCCCTTCTTTAGTCGCTCCACTGATCACTGCCCCCCCCCCCCACCCCCTTTCCTGGTACAGGTGTCTCCTTTCCCTTGAGAGGTCCTCTACGGAGTCACCCGTTTGACATTAAAAAAGCAAGCAGAGCTGGCTAAACGGAGCGTACATGTGCGGTGACTCCATGCATGGGCAGCCAGAGCGGGCTAGATGGGGCAATTGGCATCATTGGACATGGAATCTCAAGGAGGGGGCGTCAGGTGGACTTCCACAGAAGTGATGAGTGGGCACTCCTGGTCCAAAGTTCAGGGAAGCGGCACACAGAAATCAAGAGGATGCTTTGGTGAAGATTCCCATTGTGCTTCTGGACTTTGATTTTAACAAACATTTATATGCATATTGCTCTGCACCAAAAAAGAAACCTACTTTCATTTTAGAACACACAAACACAATCAAATATGGGATTTGCATGCAACTGTGAAACAGGGGACTCTCATATAAGGGGGACTCTCATGTAAAGGGGGACTTTGATCTGGACCCTGATGTAACGGGGGGGCTTTGATGGGGACTCTCATGTAAGGGGGGACTTTGATCTGGACCCTGATGTAACGGGGGGGCTTTGATGGGGTCTCTCATGTAAGGGGGACTCTGATCTGGACCCTGATGTAAGGGGGGACTCTTATGGGCTCTCTCATGTAAGGGGGACTCTGATCTGGTCCCTGATGTAAGGGGGGACTTCGATGGGGTCTCTCATGTAAAGGGGACTCTGATCTGGACCCTGATGTAAGGGGGGACTCTTATGTGGTCTCTCATGTAAGGGGGGCTCTGATCTGGATCCTGATGTAAGGGGGCACTCTGATAGGGTCTCTCATGTAAGGGGGACACTGATCTGGTCCCTGATGTAAGGGGGGACTCTTATGGGGTCTCTCATGTAAGGGGGGCTCTGATCTGGATCCTGATGTAAGGGGGCACTCTGATAGGGTCTCTCATGTAAGGGGGACACTGATCTGGTCCCTGATGTAAGGGGGGACTCTTATGGGGTCTCTCATGTAAAGGGGACTCTGATCTGGACCCTGATGTAAGGGGGGACTCTTATGTGGTCTCTCATGTAAGGGGGGCTCTGATCTGGATCCTGATGTAAGGGGGCACTCTGATAGGGTCTCTCATGTAAGGGGGACTCTGATCTGGTCCCTGATGTAAGGGGGGACTTCGATGGGGTCTCTCATGTAAAGGGGACTCTGATCTGGACCCTGATGTAAGGGGGGACTTCGATGGGGTCTCTCATGTAAAGGGGACTCTGATCTGGACCCTGATGTAAGGGGGGACTCTTATGGGGTCTCTCATGTAAAGGGGGCTCTGATCTGGTCCCTGATGTAAGGGGGGACTCTTATGGGGTCTCTCATGTAAAGGGGGCTCTGATCTGGTCCCTGATGTAAGGGGGGGCTTCGATGGGGTCTCTCATGTAAAGGGGGACTCTGATCTGGTCCCTGATGTAAGGGGGGGCTTCGATGGGGTCTCTCATGTAAGGGGGACTCTGATCTGGTCCCTGATGTAAGGGGGGACTTCGATGGGGTCTCTCATGTAAAGGGGACTCTGATCTGGTCCCTGATGTAAGGGGGGGCTTCGATGGGGTCTCTCATGTAAGGGGGACTCTGATCTGGTCCCTGATGTAAGGGGGGACTTCGATGGGGTCTCTCATGTAAAGGGGACTCTGATCTGGACCCTGATGTAAGGGGGGACTCTTATGGGGTCTCTCATGTAAAGGGGGCTCTGATCTGGTCCCTGATGTAAGGGGGGACTCTTATGGGGTCTCTCATGCAAGGGGGACTCTGATCTGGACCCTGATGTAAGGGGGGACTTCGATGGGGTCTCTCATGTAAAGGGGACTCTGATCTGGACCCTGATGTAAGGGGGGACTCTTATGGGGTCTCTCATGTAAAGGGGGCTCTGATCTGGACCCTGATGTAAGGGGGGACTCTTATGGGGTCTCTCATGTAAAGGGGGCTCTGATCTGGTCCCTGATGTAAGGGGGGACTTCGATGGGGTCTCTCATGTAAAGGGGACTCTGATCTGGACCCTGATGTAAGGGGGGACTCTTATGGGGTCTCTCATGTAAAGGGGGCTCTGATCTGGTCCCTGATGTAAGGGGGGACTCTTATGGGGTCTCTCATGTAAAGGGGGCTCTGATCTGGTCCCTGATGTAAGGGGGGACTTCGATGGGGTCTCTCATGTAAAGGGGACTCTGATCTGGACCCTGATGTAAGGGGGGACTTCGATGGGGTCTCTCATGTAAAGGGGGCTCTGATCTGGTCCCTGATGTAAGGGGGGACTCTTATGGGGTCTCTCATGTAAAGGGGACTCTGATCTGGTCCCTGATGTAAGGGGGGGCTTCGATGGGGTCTCTCATGAAAGGGGGACTCTGATCTGGACCCTGATGTAAGGGCGGGGCTCTGATGGGGACTCTCATGTGACAACACTCAGCCCCTCCCCCACAATGATCAGCAGAGTTGTCACCCGTGTCGGTGGAGATCTCCGGGCCTTCATAGAAAGTGAGATTCCTGTATCCCCGTCCTCTCCACTCACAGAGATACAATTGTGCTTTCTTAAGGTTTGTAGGAGAAATGACACCCGGAGAATGAAGTCCGTGGGGGGGGGGGGGTGTCCACCTCTACTTCCAACATCACCCCTACAGAGACCAATCAGAGCGAAGACTGTGGGCCAGGCCTTCTCGTCCAACATCAGTACCTGATTTCACAAATGCGCTTCTGGAAGAATGGTCAAACATTCCCATAGACACACTCCTAAACCTTGTGGACGGCCTTCCCAGAAGAGTTGAAGCTGTTATAGCTCCAAAGGGCGGAGCCAACTCAATATTGAACCCTACAGACCAAGACTGGGAGGCCATTGAAGTTCATGTGCGTGTAAAGGCAGGCGTCCCAATACTTTTGGTAATAAAGTGTATGTAAGTTGGCATGAAAGCATTCCTCTGGAAAAAACCACAATGACAATTATATGTATGAATGAAAGAGGTAATAGCGAATCAAAGTAGCACTACAATGTCAGAAGTAACAAAAGGTA
Source organism: Aquarana catesbeiana (assembly GCF_042186555.1). Classification (NCBI taxonomy): domain Eukaryota; kingdom Metazoa; phylum Chordata; class Amphibia; order Anura; family Ranidae; genus Aquarana; species Aquarana catesbeiana. Next base: position 310,779,762 of record NC_133332.1, on the reverse strand, counting down.
AATAAAGGGGGGGGGGGTCACACTAATTTCTGGGTCTAGCATTGTCAGGGGAATGGGGCTGGACACCCATTGATGTCATAGTTCATCCAAGAGATGAGGTCTCTTCCTAAGTCCAATAATAATCTTATACAAAGGCGGACTATCATTTATCAGTGGAGGCCAGGTGGTCAGAGTAGGACGAGTAGTTCCTTTCCAAGACAGAAGTACAGTCTTCTTGGCAATGAAGTACATACAGTGCCTTGCAAAAGTATTCACCCCCCTTGGCATTTTTCCTGTTTTGTTGCCTCACAACCTGGAATTAACATGGATTGTTTGAGGATTTGCATCATTTCATTTACAGAACATGCCCACAACTTGGAAGATTTATTTTATTTTTTTATTGTGAAGCAAACAACAAATAGGACAAAATAACAGAAAAAGTCAATGTGCAAAACTATTCACCCCCCTAAAGTCAATACTTTGTAGAGCCACCTATCACAGCTCCAAGTCGCTTTGGATAAGTCTCTATGATCTTGTCACATCTTACCACTGGGATTTTTACCCATTCCTCCTACAAAACTGCTCCAGCTCCTTCAAGTTGGATGGTTTGCGCTTGTGAACAGCAATCTTTAAGTCTGACCACAGATTTTCTATTGGATTGAGGTCTGGGCTTTGACTAGGCCATTCCAACACATTTACATGTTTCCCCTTAAACCACTCAAGTGTTGCTTTAGCAGTGTGTTTGGGGTCATTGTCCTGCTGGAAGGTGAACCTCCATCATAGCCTCAAATCACACAAAGAGTGCTACAGGTTTTGTTCAAGAATATCCCTGTATTTAGCACCATCCATCTTTCCCTCAACTCTGACCAGTTTCCCAGTCCTGACTGCTGAAAAACATCCCCACAGCATGATGCTGCCACCACCATGTTTCACAGTGGGGATGGTGTTCTTTGGGTGATGTGATGTGTTGGGATTGCTCCAGACATAGCGTTTTCTCTGATGGCCAAAAAGTTCAGTTTTAGTCTCATCAGACCAGAGCACCTTCCTCCATACATTTTGGGAGTCTCCCACATGCCTTTTCCCAAACTCAAAACGTGACATTTTGTTTTTTGCTGAAAGTAATGTCTTTCTTCTGGCCACTCTGCCATAAAGCCCAACTCTATGGAGCGTACGGCTTATTGTGGTCCTTTGTACAGATACTCCAGTCTCTGCTGTGGAACTCTGCAGCTCCTCCAGGGTTACCTTAGGTCTCTGTGCTGCCTCTCTGATTAATGCCCTCCTTGCCCGGTCCGTGAGTTTTGGTGGGCGGCCGTCTTTTGGCAGGTTTGCTGTTGTGCCATGTTCTTTCCATTTGGTTATGATAGATTTGATGGTGCTCCTAGGGATCATCTAAGATTTGGATATTTTTTTTATAACCTAACCCTGACTTGTACTTCTCAACAACATTGTCCCTTACTTGTTTGGAGAGTTCCTTGGTCTTCATGGCAGTGTTTGGTTAGTGGTGCCTCTTGTTTAGGTGTTGCCGCCTCTGGGGCCTTTCAAAAAGGTGTGTCTATGTAATGACAGGTCATGTGACACTTAGATTGCACACAGGTGGACATCATTTCACTAATTATGTGACTTCTGAAGGTAATTGGTGGCAGCAGAGCTTTTTATGGGCTTCATAACAAAGGGGGTGGATACATACGCACATGACAATTATCCGTTTTTTATTTCTGAAAAATAATTTTATGTATATATTTTTCTAATTTTACTTCACCAACTTAGACTATTGTGTTCTGATCCATCACATATAATTCAGATTAAAAAAACACTGAACTAAAGGCTGTAATGTAACAAAATAGGTAAAAAGCCAAGGGGGTGAATACTTTTGCAAGGCACAGAGAATCCTCCATAGAGATCTATGGGGAAATGCTGGGACTTGTAGTTCACACAGAGAATCCTCCATAGAGATCTATGGGGAAATGCTGGGACTTGTAGTTCATACAGAGAATCCTCCATAGAGATCTATGGGGACATGCTGGGACTTGTAGTTCATACAGAGAATCCTCCACAGAGGTCTATGGGGACATGCTGGGACTTGTAGTTCATACAGAGAATCCTCCATAGAGGTCTATGGGGACATGCTGGGAGTTACTATACTATACTGTACATGGACAGAATTTTCACTAAGCCAACATTTCTGTATTAAAAATCCTTTCTTTTTTTTTTATTGATCATTATCATGAAAATTAAAAGAAAGAAATGCTTGAAATATAACACAGTCTGTGTGTAAGACATTTACCGTATTTATCGGCGTATAACACGCACCGGCGTATAACACGCACCTCAATTTAGGAGGGAATTTTAAGGGAAAAAAACTTTTAGGAGGGAAGTTGAAGGGAAAAAAACTTACATTTAAATGCCCATCATTGCAGCCTTCTCAGTGCAGCCTTGCCCCAGTGCAGCCATGTCAGTGCAGCCTTGCCAGTGCAGCCATGTCAGTGCAGCCTTGTCAGTGCAGCCTTGTCAGTGCAGCCTTGTCAGTGCAGCCTTGCTAGTGCAGCCATGTCAGTGCAGCCATGTCAGTGCAGCCTTGTCAGTGCAGCCTTGCCAGTGCAGCCTTGCCAGTGCAGCCTTGCCAGTGCAGCCTTGTCAGTGCAGCCTTGCCAGTGCAGCCTTGCCAGTGCAGCCTTGTCAGTGCAGCCTTGTCAGTGCAGCCTTGTCAGTGCAGCCATGTCAGTGCAGCCTTCCCCAGTGTCCAGTCCAGCCTTGCCCCAGTCCAGCCTTGCCCCAGTGCAGTCTTGCTGAAGCCTCTGAGCTTCAAAATCGCCGACCGCGATTTGAAAATGGCGCCGCCGGCGCCGAAATACACAGAGCCGGTCCTCGGCTCTTCTCGGCGGCTCTCGTTTACTTTCGGTTCCACTCGGACGGTGAGCGGAGCTATCCGAAACTAGCCGAGAATACTCGGCTAGGTTCGGGCGGCGCTCGAGTGAAACCGAAAGCCGCCGAGAAGAGCCGAGGACCGGCACTGTGTATTTCGGCGCCGGCGGCGCCATTTTCAAATCGCGGTCAGCGATTTTTTCGTTCTGACAGGTCAGGATCGCAGGGTATCGGCGTATAACACGCACCCGCGATTTTCCCCTGATTTTAAGGGGAAAAAAGTGCGTGTTATACGCCGATAAATACGGTATAT